>NC_066509.1:6157929-6195429 GCF_024679095.1 Eriocheir sinensis | reverse complement strand
TAACCAACCTGTGCGTTATCTTCATCCCTTGTGTGTGTGTGTGTGTGTGTGTGTGTGTGTGTGTGCTGTGGTGATGTGCTGTCCTCCCAATTTCTCTGTGGATCGCAATTCATGTTTTATTGGACTTCCTATTTTTAGTTTTCAGAGTAGGTACTCCTGTTCATGTAGAGAAGCTGTGGATCGTGTATTTGTACTATTATAGTTTATTTGATATTTAATCCTTTCTGCCTGTCTGTCTCTCTCTCTCTCTCTCTCTCTCTCTCTCTCTCTCTCTCTCTCTCTCTCTCTCTCTCTCTCTCTCTCTCTCTCTCTCTCTCTCTCTCTCTCTCTCTCTCTCTCTCTCTCTCAGATTTTTTTAGTGTTCATATTTTTATTTACGTATAGCTTTGTACAGAGTGACCTGATACTGTTCTTTTTTTTATATACGTCGCTACATTTCTCGTATCATGATTTAGTTTCATTATTTAATCCTGTTCATTTTCTTTTTGGGTAATCTAATTTCTCGAGCTTAAAAAAAAGGACTACTCCGTCATTTTCGTGGAGTTCTTTCCTTTCTCCTCATTCGCGATTTCCGATTTGTTCCAGACACTTTATAATCCTCCCTAGACAGTGGAAACAAAAAAAACAACAAAAAAGAAAAAGAAAGGGGGGTAGGAAGCAAGCAAAGGGAAAGAAAGAAGGGAGAGAAAGAAGTTGAAAGGAAGGAGAGAGGGGAAAGGAAGAAGGAAGAGAGGAAGGGGAACTATTATTATTATTATTATTATTATTATTATTGTTGTTGTTGTTGTTGTTGTTGTTGTTGTTGTTGTTGTTGTTGTTGTTGTTGTTGTTGTTGTTGTTGTTGTTGTTGTTGTTGTTGTTGTTGTTGTTGTTGTTGTTGTTGTTGTTGTTGTTGTTGATTATAATTAATATAATTATTATTATTGCTGCTACTATTTTGAACATCATTATAATTAGTATACTGCAGTTGTGCCGTGAAGCAACTCAAATCAATATTTATACTTCACCTAACTTTATGGTTTACACAAAGGTATACACATTTGCGAACACAATTATGTAGAAAAAAATCAGAGCAGCCAGTATGTTGCATTATGAACACACACACACACACACACACACACACACACACACACACACACACACACACACACACACACATCTAACTCCACCTCCTAACCCCACCTCCTAACCCCACCTGGACAACCTCCTTAACTCCATCTCTCTCGAATCGTGCAAGATATTAGCCGTGTAAGACGATTAAGTGTTTGTCCGATGAACTGGTAAGGTCCTATTTATATGGAAATGATATTGTAATCCAGCCAGCCCCTTTCCATCGCCTCCATCCTTCTCACGGGCGGGACAGGCGACACACACGTAAATGGTTGCTTCCTCGCCGGCCTGACGCGACTCCAAGGGCGGCGGGGCAAGAAGACACAACAAACACCACCTCTACTTTTGCAACGCCTGAAGAGCTCACTAGTTTCTTCTCTGTGTGTGGGGAAGGGTGGAGTGTTGTGTTGTGTTGTGCTGTTTGTGTGTGTGTGTGTGCTTTGTGTGTGTCGGGGGGATGTTGTGGGGATGCAGCTCGATTTCCTAGAAGCTTAATTACCCTTTGGTACCACCTTCGGATTACACGTAAGATTCCTGACTCCAGAAATAGAAAACAAACCCTATCTCTCATATCTCGTAGCAAGGGAAGGACGCAGGAATAAAAAAGCAAGCCACGAGAGAAGAGGGCAGCAAAAATTTTCCGAGTTTGAGCTGAGTGTTCTGAGTGGCTCGAAGTAGTCTTGGAGGAGCCTTGAAGTGCATCTCGAGTGCCTTATACTTTGCACTGGTCTCCCCCTCTACGTCAGCCCGTAAACAGGAACGCCGGTCGGAGGCATGTGGTATTAGACGTAAAGGACCATTAGTGAGCAAGGAGCCTCTGAAGGGGACATACGTGAGAGTATTACGGCTAAATTTGTCTTTTGAAGAACTCAGCCTCACGTCCTTCCTTCACTTTGCCATTATGCCTTCAATCTCTCGGAAGTCTTGCTCTATTTCGATTCCGATATTCCACGATTTCCGAATTTAAAGGCAATTATTATTCTCTCTCTTCCTTGTTCTGCTTTTGTATTCATTTTGTGCTTTTTTTTTGTGTGTGTGTGTGTGTCTGTGTGTGCCCGGCCGCGTGCGTGCGTGCGTGCAGCAGGTGTCTACAACGGGGTCATCACAATATTTGCTTGGCTATGGGGAGTCTCTATGTCACATTCATTGCCGGCACAAACTGTTTTATTCGGCTGTGAATGATTGGAATGTTTGAACGGAAGTGAAGTGAATACAGTCATTAGAACGTTCACGATTAATTAGTATGCGATCGGACACACATATATTTTTTAAATTTTTCATAAATATATCCACTTGATGAAAAAAAAAAGTGTCGTGCTTAATGAGGCGTAAAATGCAAACCCCCGCGCTAAATGAACATGAAAGGATCCTCTGTTGGCTGTGTTTGCTGTGATGTATTGCTCTATGAAGAAATACCGGGAAGGGTATTTTTAACATTCCGTTGCATAAACACTTCTGCCGGTCTGTCCGCCTTGTTTTCTTTTCGTCATCGTCGTAAACATCATTATCATTGTCCTATCCTCTTTCGCAGCTATTGTCCTCCTCCTCTTCTTCGTCCTTGTCGATTTTTTCCACCTTTCTCTCCATTGTAAATTAAAATTATTTTTGTCGAAACGCTTTTCAGAGTTCTTCGTCCTTGGTTCTTCTTTTGGCTTTTATTTGTTTTCTCATATCACATCCCCCTCTATATTTGTTTTCCTTTTTTCCTTCATTGCCTGTTCTTATGGCACGATTCGATTCAACACTGGTGGGAAGGCAGTCAACATTCGGCAACAGGCACAATCTTGTTGCATGCCACATGGTCTAAGGGCAACATATAGCCACCTGGTGCATGCCACAAAGTCACATGCTACATTATGCCTTGTTCTGAACTGGTTGAAACGCCCTTTGTTTAGGTCACAATTTAGTATGCATCATGTTGCCAAAATGTTACCTTGGTGGAATCGCGCCTTTAAGGTTTGCTTGTTTATCATTTAACGTTTGTTATTCTGCTTGCTTTTTAGTCTCTCTCTCTCTCTCTCTCTCTCTCTCTCTCTCTCTCTCTCTCTCTCTCTCTCTCTCTCTCTCTCTCTCTCTCTCTCTCTCTCTCTCTCTCTCTCTCTCTCTCTCTCTCTCTCTCTCTCTCTCTCTCTCTCTCTCTCTCTCTCTCTCTCACACACACACAACAAACACACACACACACACACACACACACACACACACACACACACACACACACACACACACACACACACACACACACACACACACACACACACACAACACACACACACACACACACACACACACACACACACACAACACACACACACACACACACACACACACACACACACACACACACACACACACACACACACACACACACACACACACACACACACACACACACACTCTCTCTCTCTCTCTCTCTCTCTCTCTCTCTCTCTCTCTCTCTCTCTCTCTCTCTCTCTCTCTCTCTCTCTCTCTCTCTCTCTCTCTCTCTCTCTCTCTCTCTCTCTCTCTCTCTCTCTCTCTCTCTCTCTCTCTCTCTCTCTCTCTCTCTCTCTCTCTCTCTCTCTGTACTTTTTTTGTATGGAAGAGTAAAGAGCATCAGATCCCGCACTCACAAAGACATTCGAATTCTGTTTATGTTCGTAGTAGCTTTGTAGTGTTAACGAAAGGAAGCAGAAGCCAGTGGGATGATATTGAAAGTGGAGCTAATCCTATCTCATTTTCAATTTCCAGGTAAGGTAAGGAGAGCGAGAGCCAGAAAGAAACACTGATTCGGAAACAGGGACAGGAACCCACGCACGTAAGTACCCGCTTTTGACTTTAATTAAAATGCTGGAAATTAAACGTACTTCTGTGTATTGCATCTCATTGGAAGCGGCACCTTTTAATTCGATACTTGATGATCAATTCCGGGAAGTCACCTGTCGGGATCTGAGAGAGGTGGAGGGAGAGGGAGAGGGAGAGAGACAGACGGACAGACAGACACAGACATACCGACCGACAGACAGAAAAAACAAGGCTAGTTTTTTTCATTGTTTTGCCTTAGTTGCCATTTGTGAGGTTTTTGGGTGTTACTGTAACGGCATTTTATCACCTATTTCTCTGTTTTCCGTTTTAACACACACCCTACCTGCTGTCCGTGAATCCTGTCTCTTTGCTACCTATGTTGAGCTCTACGGCACCAGACCCTCAGTTTTCAGGTGCGCCTTTCAATAAACTTACGCCCACGCTGACAAAGCCTGTTTACCTAGCAGAAAATATAGCAAGGCGCCGTTAGCATGCGTACACAGAAGAAAAAAAGTTACATCGTTTAACAACTTTTTTTTCACATGAACACACGAAAGACGAGGTGTGGTGTGGAGAGCGGGGGCGAGAGGGAAAGGAAAAGTTTAACGAGGAAAGGAGCAATGTTGGCACCGCCCAGGAGAGAAACTCAGTGCCACGGTACGGCGAGGGAGAAGGAGACGCCCATAGAGCCCCATAGACCCCCTTGCTCATCGCCGAGGCTCATGTCATGTCCCAACTCTCGGCGCCCCGACACGAGTACTGAGTGGCGTCACGACCTCTCAGCGGCTCAGGGTGTGATGAGCTCCGCCAGGCACGGCTCTAACCCCCGCCAGCCAATCCTCGCCGCCAGATTAACCCAGCCGGGACGAGCTCGGGAGGGCGGGACGCGGCCATGACCGCATCCCCGCCGCCCGTCCCCTCCAGCAAGTAATCATGCCACGCCGCCCTCCGCGAGAATTTAGGGAGTGTCGAGGATTGTTCCGGGGGCGTGAATGGCCCAAACTTGGGATGAGGTTCACAAACAAGGCGTGAAAATATGCTCCTTGTAAATTTTCCAGTGAGAAAAGGTAAAGGAATATTTATCTATTCTGTACATAGTCAATTTGACTTTTTATATTGCATCATAATCCTAAGTTTCCTTATATGGAAACAAGGTCGTTGCTTACAATGTTTGTTGTTCCGCCGGCAAGATCACGTCCGTGATGCACCGGTGACTTGTCGCCGTTTTGTGTTTAAGGAAAGAGGCTTGAACAAAATTTTGTCGGAGTGGAAAATGTGTGCGTGTGGAGTTTTTCTTTGTGGCAGCGCAGAGTGACCTTGTTCAAAAAGTCAGGCATTGAATCAGTGGTTGTGAAATGGTAAAATCATCGAAACGGAAGTGACAAAAGCGAACTCAACCTCAGCAATAATTAATTTTGAGAACAGAGTGTGTGTTCCTAGAAAAGGATTCATAATTTTTTTCATTTTGTAGAGTCTGCTTTTTTATAAAAATGCCATTCGTTAGAAAATTTAACAAAATATTACCAATGAACTATCTACCAAGGTCCATGAAATACTCGTGCTCTCATATTGGTAGCCATGCATTGTCTATAGTCATTGAGAAGGAAGTGTGCATTTCAACTTCGGCAGCTTAACGAATCATTATAAACTTATATATATATATATATATATATATATATATATATATATATATATATATATATATATATATATATATATATATATATATATATATATATATATATATATATTGCACTACTTAGATATTCGTGCTAGCAGCATTGTATTTTCATGTTGTTCTGTTCGTTGAAACCACCACGCTGCCACTCAGCCAGGCAGGCGATTCTTTCTGTTATTTAGTGTGGAATAATATCCACTTCCATGTTTTACACGATAGACAAAACACACATTATTTCAACAAATAAAACTCCTTATAAAGTGCGCCTTCTATTGATACGATGCTTTGATTTGAATCAATACTATTAGTTCATTGCGTTTAACTATAGTATGTGTGCCTGTCCACAAGCCTTTGAGAACAAGTGCTTTTGCGCATGGATGTTACTTCACTTCTGTTTGTGTTTGTAACTGTGCCCAAAAGGTAGTGTGCGTAAGTGTGTGGGAGTCTGGCAGACAAGGTGAGCTGCGGTGAGGACAATAAGTCTTCCCAGGCACATCACGTGTTTATATTGACACTCAGAGGGGCCAAACAAAAGCAGCAAAACAAAAACAAAAATGATAAGATGGAAGACGTAAACGGATGTTGCTGCAGGTGCTGAAAAATAGGGCGGAAAGACAGATGCATCAGGATTAGGGCGGCTCAGCGCTGTATCAATTTGTCGCGGCAACTGTGTCAGCGTGAGATGAGCCGCGGCAAAACAAGCATGTGATAAATGGACGGGAACCTGTCAATACCATCAGCTACCCCCCCCCCTCTCTCTCTCTCTCTCTCTCTCTCTCTCTCTCACTCTCTCTCTCTCTGTCTCTCTCTCCCCCCCCCCCAGGCTGCTTCCCTTCATACTCACGCAATATTTACATATAGTACATACAGTACTATTACACAGTACATACTTACATACTTTTACAAATTTACATGATATATATGTACATACTACATAGTCACTTTATAAAAGTATCTCCCTCCTTCTGCCCTTCCGCAAAACTCTTGACACATTAGGTTGTGTAAATTTGAAAGGAAATTAATAAAAGATGTAATTTTAGTAGATAATTAAGTAAACATGCTTTAATTCATTCTCTTCGACTTTGCAAGCTCTGTACTCTGTAGTTTGCACTCTGAACTCTGAGTCTGTGACTCTGTAATGCATAACATATATCTGCTACATCCTGTTTGTGTGTGATGCGGATGTGGATGCGGATGTGGATATTTATTTCATCACAAATGGAAAGCTGCCTTTCAAGCTTCTTGTGCGTTCATGTTAAAGTTGATCCGTTTTTTTTTTTTTAAATAAACCAAACGTCTCCTTTTACGTTTGACAGAATTACATTGGAAAGGGCTTAATGATTTAAAGTGTTAGTAAAAACATTAAAATTAGTTTTTATTTGATTGATGCTCACCTCTCACTCAAGGTAAGAATACCTGACGGAAGAATGTCCCATTAAAAAGCATGTTATTTTTGCCGAAAATAAAACTCTCTTGCTTTTGTTTCCCTTTTGGTTGCAACTCCCTCCCTCAGGAGGGAGTATATTGCTGCCTCAAGCCCTGAGATAAAGGACACTTTTTTTCCTGATGCAGTATAGATGCAGCATTATATTCATTTGTTTACTCTACGCCTTCGTCAGCACGAGCGATTGGCTGCCTCCAAAGATTGGGTGCTTCTAAAGATAAGAAATAAATAACTGAAAATGAAGCTGTAAAAAAATGAGAGGAAAAGAGAGGAGAAGAAAGGAGGAAAAAAATATATAATGGAAACCAAGGAAAGAAAGCTGAATAAAAAGAAGCAAACAGAGGAGTGAGCGTAGCCGGTAAGGAGACGAAACAAAGTCACTCGTGGGATTTACCTCGCGGGTTTCTAGTGTTTCTTCGTAAAAGTTTAATGCTCATTATTCGTATTTTGTCTTAGTTCCTAATTCATTCACAAAACCTGAATCATTATTGTAGACGTTATTTTTTTTTTTTTCGTTATCGCACATATCTTTAATCTACTCGTATATTAGAAATTCGTTATCCGATAACCTTAAAAACATTATTTTGTCATAGTCAGGTGGTCAAGGCTTTCCTCTAAGCTTGTTGGTGTTGGAAATGTTGATTCTTGCGACATCAAGTATCACCTTCACAAAATATTAAATTTGTTATTTTTCCCTGGCCTAAGCTCTTTAATTACTTGGCAGTAAGTGCATGTCATGTATCTGGTAACAATGGGCCGGCCATAGCGTTTATGCACCGAAGTATGACAGCTTATTTCTTGATGCCGGTGTCGCATTACCAGAAAACCGGACATCGTAATGAAGATTTGAATAGCTAATTCATTTTTCGCTGACACATTTTTTTTCGGTGAGTCGGTATTTCTTTTAAACATAAGTTATAAACACATGGCGATGAGGTGAGTGTTTTATTTGTATCCATCACTATATACCTTTCCGACACTCGCATTGCAGAAAAAAATGTCTACGTAAGTGGATTGGGTTTGGTATCATTTAATATTATGAAAAATTTAGGGGAGGGTTTGTTGTTGCTTTCTTTCGTAGTCTGCCTCGTGAGTTCATGACGGGATGAGCCACCAACGGAAGGTGAAAACCCTTGAACAGGACAGGTGCGTTGCCATGTGCTGTTACCTGTGTCCTCCGTTCATTCTCATGCCATGTTTGCATATACTATTCATAATTGCACTGTTCTTCATTGTGTTGTATTCGCTTAGAAAACTAAAAGATGAAGATAGTTGGTGTTCGTTTCCTTTGGCTTGAATTTTCCTTGCTATTTATATTCATTTATTTGCGATGCAATTTTTCATTTAAGATTTTCCTTTATGCCAGAGGTTGAGTTGTCCGTTGCACCTTCAAGAGACTTCAATCCATATCGATAATAGCATAAGGCATTTAGTCCTCTCTCGCGGACGTGTTCTTAAGGAGCCGCTCACTTTAAACCTCCCGGCCGTTGGATGCGATGCTGGCCGCAGCGGTGACCCTCGGGAGTCTCTAGGAGGCTGCTGAGGCGCCGCGAGGCATGGAAAGGCTCCGGCAGCTTCGCTAAAACCTTCACCCCGTTTTCTTCGCGGCTGAGATACTGACCTCCTCCGCCGTAATTACACCATTGGGAAAAATAAAAATACAAGATTCTTCCGTGGGCAGGTTTTTCCACTCCTCTTCGCGCCGTTGCATTCCTTCGGCGCTTTCTCTCTTTACTCCATCTCTTCATATCCACCTTCTTTGGCCCTGTTTCTCCTGTTGTTCCTGTTTCTCTTGTTCCTCTTGTTTCTCATTCTCCTCTTCCTTCTCTTCCTCCTTCTCCCCCTTCATTTATGTTTTCTATCTCTGTTTCTATTCCTGCTCCTCCTCTTCTTAATTTACGCCCGATAATCACATTACTATTTTTCCTCTTTCATTCGTTACATCCCTCCCCTTTCCGTTCTCCTCTTCCTCCTCTCCTCCTTCTCTCCTCCTCTCCTCCTCTTTCTCCTCTTCTTGTTCCAGTATACATCGCTTTTTTTTTCAACCCGCCGTATTAATCTCCGCCACTTTACAGCAATTGTTACTACGTCTTAAATCCTTCGCTAATCGCCGCCAGGAAAATTAAGTAGCTATATATTTGTGTTGGGAGCTTCATGTCTGCCTCTTGGTGTTGCGGAGGCGGTGGCAGAAGCAACAGAAGTGGCCGAAGTGACAGTATCCATCGAAGAAGCAGTGGTTAGAGAGGTGTGCTGGTGGAGGCGTGGGTGATGGGAGTGACCTGTGCATTGGTAGTGGTGGTTTGTGTTGGTTCTTCTTTTATTTGGTTCTTGAGCCGTCTCCTTTCCCGTAAATGAATCATGGTCAAACTCGCCTCGGAAATTCATATCTTTGGGTGACTTGACGCCTTTGGTTCTGTTTATTGTTGTTTCTACTCCTATTTTTCTGATTCTACGCCTCCTCATCCAACTATCATTTTTCTTCTTTCATTCTTCGTCATTCTTTACTTTCCTTTCCTTTCCTTTCATTTCTTACCCTCTCCATCGTTAAGCAATCTCATACTTGGGATACGATTCACATTACAGTTTGGACACGTAACCTTTCCATAATATTTCATAACTGCACCTAACCTTTTGAAGTCTTAACATGTAACTATGGACTCCTCTGTTCTTCGTCCACTCCTTGCCTTGCAGCCTCCTCCACTCCTTCCCTCCTTTCCTCCCTCCCTCCTTTACCTATTACTTTCTTCTCCTTCATGTATCCCTTCTTCCCATGCTGGTTATTCGTATCCCTTTCTCCCGTGCTGTCTGTTCCTCTTCTCTTCATCCGTCCCACTTTCCCTTGTTGCCTCCGCCTTGTCCTCTCCTTCCTCTCTCCCTTCCTCCTTCAGAAGCTTTCATCCCTCCTTCCCTATTCCTATCCCTTCCTCAATTGCTCTCTGTTCCTCATCTCTTCATTCATCCCTTCGTCCCTTGCCTCTACTTCATCCTCTCCTTCCCCTCTCCCTCCCTTCTTCAAGCCTCGTCCTCTCCTCCTCCTCTCCCTCCTCCTTCACCAGCCAAGCCATACAAGCCGCCACACCGCAACAGGCACTATTATCCTCACTATTATCCTCTCCTTTGTGTATTTACTTCGGAGGCAATTAGCACTCCAGGGCGGGGGTGGGGGTGGCGGTCAAGTTGTTTGCACGAAAAAGAGCAAACTCGAAGTATCGCCGAGGCACTTTCCACCCCCCGTCTTTTCTCTCCTTCCCTCCCCCCGCCTCTCACTGGAGCACCTGGAGGAATAAGCACAAGGACAAACACTCTCCCTGCCTCCCTCCTTTCTTCCCTCTCCGCCTCGCCTCGCCCTGAGTGTCGGTTGGAGATCGTTTTCATGCAGGGGTGAGACGCGGAGGTTCTTGGCGAGAGAAGTCCATTGCGTTTCTCAAGGACTCGCGGGCGCCATTAACGTAACGATGTATCTGCTGTGCGTCTCCAGTCTCTCACATCAGCTCTCGCGCCATGCTTAGACCCCGAAGGCTATGGAGGGGCTGCTAATCCTGAACGTTGTGTGATGTGGATCGTGTTCAACAAATGTGAAGCCTTGACGTAACGAAGCAACTGGTGTGTAGCTTGTGTCTCTAAATTCAGGGCTCTATAGACAGCACGGAAAGGAGGGATGGATGAAGAAGGGATAGGAATTGATACCGAGGGAAGGAGGAATAGAGAATATGACAATAATAGACAGAAAGAGAAGGGAGGATTGGTGGTGAAGAGAGGAGGAGACAGCAGGAGGAAGTGGAGTGACAATCTGAAAGGAAAAAATATGGAGAAGGAAGAAGATTAAGAAAAGGTGGAAGTGCTTTGTTGTATTATTATCATGGAGAGAATGGGACAACAACAGAAGGGAGAATAGGGACAAAGCGAGAGAAATGAGAGGAAGAGAAGGAGGAGGAGGAGGAGGTAGGAGTGTTTTGCTACATTATTACCGCGGAAGAGAGATGGAAATAAGCAAACAGAAAGAAGACAAGAGAGGAGAAAGTAAAAGAGATGGGAAACACGAAAGATGAGAAGTTGAAAGAGAAACCACAAGTGTTTTCCGACATTAATCTCTTGCACAGATCACTACCTCGTGGATTCATAAAGGGAAGTCTTTCAGGGGAATAATACATATCTGGATGATATTACCTGCGTATTGTTCACCTTGAGTTGGCTCCTTGTTGGGCTTCCTCCTCGCTTAATATTTCCCGGCGCCTGAGGATCATCTTGGCGTATCCACTTGCTCTGTAATCCCAATGTACATATTGAAGATAAAGCAGAATTGAAGATTGAGAGGAAGAAGAGAAATAGTAGAGATTGTGGAGTATAGTAGAGAGTTAATATTAGTTGAGAGCATTGTGTTAGCTCCAGATTAAGAATTGGAAAACAAGGAGGAGGAGGAGGAGGAGGAGGAGACGGAGAAGGAGTAGAAAAAGGAGGAGGAAGAGCAGGATGAAGACGACAACGACGAATACGACGAAGGCGAAGACGAAGACGAAAATGAAGACGAAGAAGACGAAGAAGTAGAAAAAAAGGACGACGATGACGACTAGGTTGAAGAAGAGGTACGAATAGAGTAAGAAGAAAACGGTGAAAACGAATAAAGAGGAAAGGGACAGAAGAGAAAATAAAAAGAATAATCGAATGTGGAGGAAGACAGTGAGGGGAAGAGCAGGCAGCGGAGAGGAACCAAAACAGGAAACCGAACAGGAATTGAAGAAGGAGCGCTCAGGTTTCTCCACCCTTTCTTACCGCGTCTCCAATAAAAGGTTGGGTATTAATCTTCGGAGGAGCAGAGAGAGGAGGAGAAGGAGTAAAAAGCGGAGAGGAAGTCGTAAAGAAGGAAAAAGAAGAAGGGGATGGAGAGGAGGCAGAGAAAGAGGAAGAATGAGAAAAATGCGCAGGATAACAAGAAGAAAAAGAAGGAAAAAGAAGAAGGTATAGTGAAGAGGAAGCAGAGGAAGTGGATGAATGAGAAAAATGCGCAGAATAACTAGAAGAAGGAAAAATATGACAAGGAGGAGGTAAAAGAGGGTGAGGAAGAGGATGCGGAAGAGAATGAAAAAGAGAAGAAAAAGAAGAAGAAAAGGAGAAAGAAGGAAAAAAGTAATAAGAAGAAGAGGAGGAAGAGCAGGAGGAGAGCAACACGACGAAGAAGGTAAAATGTATAAAAAAAGCTGAAGAAGAAAAATAAAATGAAGAAAAATAAGTAACAAGATGAAGAGGAGGAAGAAGAGGCGGAGGAGGAGGAGGAGAAGGAGGAGGAGGAGGAGGAAACCGACGAAGAAGAGGGAAGAGAACGAGAATGAAAAGCTGAAGAAGAATAAAAGAAAACGAAACCAATAAGAGAAGTAGAAGACGAAAAAGACAAAGAAAAATAAAAAAAAGAAACTAATAAAAGAAGGAAACAAAGACGGAACAGAAACACAAGAATAGGAAGAAAAACATTGTAACGAACGAGCGTCTGAGTCGTTGGTTAAGCAAGAGATCATCGGGTTCCTCCATCATCCTCTTCCTCGTCCCACCGTGTAATGAGCGAGGTGTTGGTGGTCGCCCTCCTCACCAGCGTTAATCGGCCTCTTGTTAGCGTCTCGTCCACCCATTAACCTCAGCGGCGAGTGGACGGCGAGGGTCGAGAGGCGGCTGACGAAGGGGGATGTTTGTACCTCCTCTAGTCTTAATCTTTCCTTCCTCTTCCTCCTCCTCCTCCTCTGCCTCCTCCTCCGCCTCCTGGTTCTGCCCTCCCTCAAGAGTAATGTGTGACCGCAACGTTGATGAGACATTAGGTTATCTTGCCTCGTTGGGGTAAAAAGTGCTGGCAGGGAAGGGCTAATTGCATGCTACTCTTCTTGACGGCGAAAATACGCTCAGAGGGAGTTTTAAGGCGCTGTTACATGACTTCCATTACAGACTGAGTTATTGACGTGTGTTCATGAGGGCGCTGCATCATGGTCTTCTTGCCTGTGTTTGAAAATGTTACGATGAGAAGATGTATTTGTTCTTTTTACAGCAACATAGGGAGCTCAAGGGCAGAAAAATGATGCAGAGAATTATTCCTCTTTGGTATTATAAATTATGATATTCTGTTTTGGATGGGAAAATAGGTCAGTAAGAAAGGTAAAGAGGGATGATTTATACGCTTTGATTATGTTAGTAGCTGATTAGACTGTGTGATGAATCTACTTACACCTGCCCAAGCACACTTACCTGTCAGTGCCTTACAATCATGAACGTCATTAGTATTGTAAGTAGGTGATTTTTGTTGCATCATCAGCATTAGGAAGCCGTGCGTTAAAGACTTCCTTCTGTGATTAAAAAAAAAGTTAAAATAGTTAAATTTCCGTTGTTAAAAAGATGATTGTGTTTGAAGTAACGTTTTTCTCCTTACCGGGTAAACTTGAAATTGATGCCGCGTCAGGAGCTCCTTCAGCGCCTTCATCCTCTGTGATATATTGTATGAAGAAAAAATCGCCTGATCGACCCAATGACGTAAGCCAACGACGAAAAAAAATAAGTGTGTGGACATGGTGTGCATCGATTATTATTTGTGTGGAGTCAGCGCCGATAAAACATTAGATACTGTTCACGGCCGCGCAGGAAAAAAAAATAATAATGTCAGGTTGGCAGAAATGTAAATAGGAGTAATTTAATGGAAGTTTACATCGACGGAACACTCGACAGCTCCGCCCTGATAGTGGAAACGTGAGAATTTACATAAAAAGAAGGAACATCGGGTTTTGGGATGAAAGCAGAGAGAGAGAGAGAGAGAGAGAGAGAGAGGAGAGAGAGAGAGAGAGAGAGAGAGAGAGAGAGAGAGAGAGAGAGAGAGAGAGAGAGAGAGAGAGAGATTTAAGACGAGCTACTTATGTTATTCGCTTTAAATATTGTACAGAACCCATAATCATCAGACTGAGTTCATGGTCTTAGTACACGCTGGTAAAAGAAAAACAAAACAAAACTAATAAAGAAAAAGATCATTCTCTCAATTAGTAACGCAAAAGATCATACTCTAAAATCACCTTTAAAGGGAAGCGAATGAATTCCAGTGCTAGAGATTTACGAGAATGAAGAAAAAAAAAAATAGAAAGAAAAAACAGATCAACTCGAGTCTTTAGATCAAATTTCCACTGTAAAAAAGTCTTCTGTAGATACGCCGGAAAATCGATTTGAGGAGGGGAGTGAAATTTAGCGATTGAGTTATTGTATTGCCGACGAGAGGGAGGAAAGGAGAGAAGGAGAAGAGAAGAGGGCGATGAAGGAGAAAGGAGGAGGAAGGAGGAGCAAATGGCAAAGGAGGAGAACCGGGAAGACAAGAGGAGGTATTGAAAGAGATAGACCGTGAAGGAGGAGGAGGAGGAGGAGGAAGAAGAGGAGATGGAGGAGAAGGAGGAGGAGGAGGAGGGAAAGAACACGTAGACAAGGATATGGAGATAAGATGTTCCTCATGGATAAGAAGATGGTGTCCGTGGTGATGTTATTGGTGATGGTGGTGGTGAAGGTGGTGAGGGTGTTGTGGTGGTGATAGGTGGTGTAGGGGTGATGGTAAGGGGGGGGTGGAGGGAGTTTCAGGGGGAAGGAGGGAAAGCATTGTGTCCGGAGAGTCTTGAGATAGAGATTCTGCTTCGTCAGCCTCTCCATCTCTTCTCTCTCTCTCTCTCTCTCTCTCTCTCTCTCTCTCTCTCTCTCGCTCTAGCTCTCTCCACTTCCCTCCTTCCTCTCCTCCCTCCATTCTTTTATTCTCTCTTCCTCCTTCCGTCCCTCACTCCCTTTTTTCTCCCTTCCGTCTCTACTTCACCTCTCTTCCGCCTTTTCCCTCTTTCCGTCTCATTTTTTCTTTTATTTCTTTCGCTCTCTTCCCCTCTCTTCTCCCCCTCCACTCTTCTTTTGCCTTCCGAGCTAATCCTCCTTTTCTCTTTCCCTCCCTCCCTCCGTGTCCTATTCCTCCAGCTCTGCCCTCGGTTTTCCTCTCCTTTCTCTTATTATTTTAGTGCATTAATTTCCTCCCTCCTCCGACGTTTGCTTTTAGGTCCTATTTGCAAAATCGACCTGTAGGCACTTGCTCTTCGTCCCCTTTCTCCTCCCTTATTCTCTCTCTCTTTACCTCCTTTTCCACTTGTAGACTTGCTCTCTTACTGTTCCTCCCTCCTTTTCCCTTCGTTTTCCCTCCTCCTTACCTCCACTCATACTGTAGACTCTCCCTCTCGTGCTCTCTCACCTTCTTTTTCATCCGTTTCTCTTGTCCTTACCTGCACTTCACCTGTAGACTCATTCTGTGACTTGCTGTACTCCTTCATCCTGGTGCCTCCCTCACTCCCTTCCTCGCACCCTTACTCGCTACAGAAAAAGCCGATTTGTGATTACTACTACTACTACTACTACTACTACTACTACTGCTACTGCTACTGTTACTACTACTGCTACTTCTACCACTACCATTACTACTACTACTACTATTTTTTTTTCACATCCATCGCGGTTGTTTGTTCATCCGTCAAACCTGATCACCTGAAGACTACTTGGCGAGGCTGCTAATTGAGAGCCTGATGAGCCGCTCAGGAGGGGGGCAGATGAAACAAAGGTGTGATAAAGGCGTGATGCTACTACTACTACTACTACTACTATTACTACTACTGCTGCTGCTACTACTGCTACTGTTACTATTACTGTTACCTGTTGATTGTGGGCTTCATTTTACCTTTACCGAGGTGCTAGTCTTGTGACGTCGGCGATCATGGACCTCCGTCTCTCCCTATCATCAGCCACTCTCAAAACTTCTGCCACACTGTGTCTTCAATCCATGTCTTGTAGTAGGCTATCCATAAATTTAATTCTTTGACGTCCTCTCGCTCTTCTTCCTTCCACTTTACCAAGCAAGCAGCCACTGTCTAGTCCTCTCCTTCTCGCCACATGACTCAGAAACTTCAGTTGTCGCCTTCTTGTACTTTTCATCAATTTTTTTTTTTTTTTTTTTTTACGTCTTCGCCTATTGCACCGGTAGGCTAGCTTGAGGGGCCTGGATGGTGTTCGGCCCCAGCCCGTCATGGCGCAGGCAAGTGTTTATAGTGGCGCCATCTTCTCTTTGCCTATCTACTGCTGCTCTTCGCAAAACTTCCTGGTTTGTTACTCTATCTGTCCAGGGAATTCTCAACATTCTCTTTAAAAAACACATTTCCGCTGCTTTTATCTTTTTCTTTGTATTTGTTTTAATTGACCATGTCTCGCAACCATATAGTAAAGTTGACCATACAAAACATTTCAGTAATCTCAATCGCATCTCCATATTCGTACTCAAATTATTAAACAGTTTCCTCATATTTCCGAATGCCGTCTTTGCTATACATATTCGCCTGCCTATTTCCTTCGCACTTTCTCCTTCTTCACTAATCATGCTCCCAAGGTAATTAAATTTTTCTACTTGCTCAATAAGCCTTTCCCCAATCCGTATCCCCACTCGCACTCTCTGCTTTTTCTTTATAACCGTCATAACCACTGTTTTACTGGCATTGATTTTTAGCCCTTTTCTCTCACAACTCTCCTGTATCCTTTTCACCAGTGCAGATGACATGTTTAATTTGTGTTCGTTGGTTTGTAAAGTATATTATTAAGTGAACTAAATGCAACCATAACAATAATATAACATGAGTTTTAGGCCGGTATTCTAAGACGCTTTTCGGCCTTAAAATCAAATACTTCCAAAAGTCTCAAAGGAATTTAGTCTTCCTCTCAGGAGTGTTTTTTACATACATGGTGCAGAAGCCTTTTCAATCCATTACGAGGTTCATAAAACTACCCATGGACATACCTACAACCTCTGCGAAACCCTTACCAATTGTGGGTGTGTAAGTCCCTAAACATTTGAGAATATGGACTTTTTTTTTATATACGTGAAGCGACGGGTAACTAATCATACAACCCTCAAAGCCAGTGTACTATTTTCACTCCTCTGCTACGAAATTGCTCCCTGACCTTGCTTATGCTAGATCTAAACCCTAAGAGATATGTGATAGCGCTGTGTTCGCATGTCTTTCTGCTTGTCATGCACACGGAAGACCGCACCGAGTCCAGGGTTCAGGAAAGTGTTGCGCCTTAGAGGTCTTCAGGACACCACACAACCTCGGTGAAAGACAAAGAAACGATGTGTGTCATAGCGATGTGATGGTATCGTATTCGCTGGTCTTTCCTCTTATAATACATTGGAGAGAACATACTGAAGAGGGAGAAATAGATAAATAGATAGAAATAGAAACAGTGATAGAGAATAAAGAGAGGTAGAAATAGTGAAATAGCGTTGTGAGGGCATTGTATTCACTTGTCTTCTCTTTTAAAACACATAGAAGAACGAATACTGATCCCTGAGAAAAAGAGACTGTGTTCTAAGGGGTTCTAATGGCATTGTATATCTTGTTTTTTTCCTTTTATAGTACCTTGAAGAGAGCGTTTTAAAGCCAAAGAAATGCGGTGTGATGAGTCGTTGTGACGGTGATATTCCTTTAATAACAAGTTGTAGAGAGTGTACTGAAGCTGACGAGGGGCTGTGTTTTAGGGTTCTTTGATGGCAGTCCACGGCGTCTCTAAGCGGAGAGGAAGTAGCGTGTATGAAGGGCGCCGTGATGGGGCTCTTCGGTGGCCCCAGCATCCCCTTGAGACGCCCCCCGACCCAATTTCAGGGTCAACACGGCGGAGAGTGGCTTTTCCCCTCCCTCTGATGCCTCTCGACAGGATGCATAAAGACTAAGACCACATGTATCCTGCTCTCTCTCTCTCTCTCTCTCTCTCTCTCTCTCTCTCTCTCTCTCTCTCTCTCTCTCTCTCTCTCTCTCTCTCTCTCTCTCTCTCTCTCTCTCTCTCTCTCTCTCTCTCTCTCTCTCTCTCTCAATATAGATCTTTCTCCCCTCCACTTTTACTTCTTCCGTTCATTTTTTCTTTTTTCTTTATTTCTCCTTCCTCTTTGTTTCATGCTGTTGCTGTTTCCTCTCGTTTTCTCTCCCAGTCCAACTTTTTCATATTTCCTCGCCATCTTTTTCCTCTCTCTCTCTCTCTCTCTCTCTCTCTCTCTCTCTCTCTCTCTCTCTCTCTCTCTCTCTCTCTCTCTCTCTCTCTCTCTCTCTCTCTCTCTCTCTCTCTCTCTCTCCCCTCATCTTACTTCCACATGTTTCTCTCTCTCCTGTTAAGTGTTTTCTTCCCTTTTGCATGTTAGTTTCTCCTTAGCTCACTCACCTCGTCTTTTTTTTATTCGTCTTCTTCTTCCTCCTTCTTTCTTTTATATCTTTTGTTATCTTATACTTTTTTTTCTTCCCGAGGATGTATTTCAGTCTGCTTCTCTCTCTCTCTCTCTCTCTCTCTCTCTCTCTCTCTCTCTCTCTCTCTCTCTCTCTCTCTCTCTCTCTCTCTCTCTCTCTCTCTCTCTCTCTCTCTCTCTGTGTATCAGTCTATCTATCTATCTATCTGAGTACTTATCTATCTATCCTTTGTCCTCCTCCTCCTCCTCCTCCTCCTATCGTTCTTTTGCCTTCTTAATTTTCCTCGTTTCGCTAATATACTTTTGAGTCTTCTCTTCCCTCCTCTTGCTTCTTACTTTTTTTTCTTCTTTTTAATTTTTATGTCTTCCCACTTGTGTCTTATATTTCTCTCCCTTCCTTCGTATTCTCCTCTTTCTCCTCTCCGCGCCTCTTGACTTTTTCTTCTTGCATTCTTTTCTCTCTTCCTCTGGTTTTCTTAACGTGATATTGCTTTTTCTTTCTCTTTGTCTTTCTTCTTCCTCTTTCCATCTCTCCCTTTCATTCATTTTGCCTACTTTCCTTCTTCTCCTTCTCATTTTGTTTATGTTCTCCCTTCTTGCCCCTTTTCTCTTGTTTTCCCTTTCTGTCCATCTCTCTCATTCTTATTTGTCTGTCGTCAACTTACTTTCCTTCCTCTCTACTTTCTTTTGTTCTCTCACTGTTCTCTTATCATGCCTACTTTCCATCCTGTTTTCGTCATTCTTTATTTTCCTCCTTGTCTCACTGTTCTCTTATCATGCCTACTTTCCATCCTGTTTTCGTCATTCTTTATTTTCCCTCCTTGCTCCTTTTCACTTGTTTTTCTTTTCTATCCATCTCTCTCATTTTTATTTGTTTATCGTCTAATTACTTTCCTTCCTCACCACTTCCTTTTTGTGCTCTTTCACCGTTTCGACTTTTCTCTCCTCTGCATTTCCTTACTCTTCCCTTCTCCCTAAATCACTCTCCTCTGCCATTCTTATCTTCTCCCTTCCTTCCGCATCAGGGAAACTCTTCCTTTCTATATCCTTTCCAAATATCCGCTCTACTCTTTCACATATTTCCATTTCCACATCAAATAGAATTCACCTTACCCTCCTCCTCCTCCTCATACTCATACTCCTCCTCCTCCCTCGTCTAGTCTCTCGGCACCCTCTTCCGTATTTAACACAATCCTCTCCCTTCTCCTCCATTCCCCTGTTCTCCCTTCTCTCCCTTCGCGTCTCCAATCAAGGGCTGACGACGAGATAATGTTAAGATTAATCATGTTTGGACGCTATCACGAGACACTGAGTAATGTATTCATAATGCAGCGGCAGCAGGCGAGAGAGAGAGAGAGAGAGAGAGAGAGAGAGAGAGAGAGAGAGAGAGAGAGAGAGAGAGAGAGAGAGAGAGAGAGAGACTGTTTTTCTTTTTTAAAATGTATGTGTGTATGTGTGTGTTTTAGAAGTATGCATGAATGTGGGAAATGCAATATATGTCGAGTTTTCCGCCATGAAATAATCATTCTTGCTGCTCTGCCTGTCCTCTTGCGATGGTTGGCTTCCCGCTGGTGTGCATGTGTGTGTGTGTGTGTGTGTGTGTGTGTGTGTGTGTGTGTGTGTGCAATGGTTTGTTTGTGTGTGATGATGATGATGCGGGTATGTGTTTGTGTGTGTATGTGTGGTGATGACGATGTTTGTGTGTGTGTGTGTGTGTTGTGTGTGTTTCCAACGGTTTCTGACTCTGAATCTAGATTTGAGCGCATATTTACATGATTTATCATCAAATAACGATTTCATACTCGCGCGCTTGCATACACACACACACACACACACACACACACACACACACACACACACACACACTCTCTCTCTCTCTCTCTCTCTCTCTCTCTCTCTCTCTCTCTCTCTCTCTCTCTCTCTCTCTCTCTCTCTCTCTCTCCTGCTCTATTGATCAGGCGATGTTGGCTCTTTGTCTAATGTCTTCGGCTCGCTTACACAACTCCCATGAAGAGAGGAAACAAAGAAGGACGAGGAAGGATGAGAGCAATAAGGAGGATGAAGGTAGAAACTGCTAGGTGATGATAGGAGAGAAGGATGAGAAAGAGGGTGATAAGGTGCGTTGAAGAGACTGCGATCAGGATCGAGAGGTGATGATGGGGGGTGTGAGTGGAGGAAGATGTGCTATTTAGTAGTGTGTGTTGCTATTGTTTCATTACTAGTGCAAGATACCGGTATATATATATTGATATGAGGGACCGTATTCCTAAACGCTTCGCCGCTTAAGCACACACATATGACAAGGCTTTCGAAGGAGCTGAAGGGATTTCCAGGGGTAGTTTTATGACCCTGGTAGTAGGATGACCAATTTTCTGTACCATGAACGTAAAAAAACACCCACTAGAACCCGATTCATCTCCTTTTTGGCCTTTAAAATTCGATGATGTTGGAGGTGGAAGCGTCTTGAGAATACCGATCTTGTAGACTATCTTGTATTCTGTTTCTCGCTCTGGTCTCCCATCGTAGTGACTTGAGCCAGGCTTCATCAAGTTGCTATGAGACAGACAGGGACGCTTGGTTGACTTCAGTGTGTTCACAGATACACAGACAAGCGGTGCAGCTGTCAGACGAGGCCGGACAAGAGGCAGCGAACGAACGGTCTCTCTCCTAGAAGCTCGTGTGTTATGTGATGCTGTCTGTAGAAACTCGATTATTATGCTGTCTATGTGTGCTAGTTGGCTCACTGTTATGTCTCTGTTGCAATTGACGTTCTACACTGTTTTCTCAGCAACGGACTTCATATTCTGGTGCTCTGGGCTTACTGTTCTGTGTAGCAATTGACGTCATCTCTCTCTGTTCCATCCATCATTCAGTGTTTATCGCAACAGCTGACTATTCTGTTATTCTGTGGAGGTTGACTAACTATTCCACGTAGCAACTGACTTCACCTCTCTATGTTCAAAGCACCATAATCATAACTATCATCATCATCATCATCATCATCATTACAGTATCCTAAAGCATCAATATCACCACCATCACTACCCCCACCAATACCGACACCACCATCACTACTGTTTCCATCCAATCAACCTTTTTTCCATCAGATTAAGATTAAAACGTGCAGCATAATGTTTGTTTGTCATAATTACATGAGATCAAAGTAAGCATGTAAATAATGAGATAAAATGGTAATCCCGAGCTGCGTAAATGAAATGTGTGGGTGTCTGCGTGTGTGTGTGTGTGTGTGTGTGTGTGTGTGTGTGTGTGTGTGTGTGTGTGTGTGTGTGTGTATGCGCGTCACTTCTGAACGTATAGATGAGCAAAGCCTGTGCATGTGATCCTAATGATTATGTACACACAAACAAACAAAAAAAGGGTATATGTACGAGCTCAAACACACACACACACACACACACACACACACACACACACACACACACACACACACACACACACACACACACACACACACACACACACACACACACTTTTTTATGGATGTGACATTTACTCATCGCGTGAAGTTTACGAGTAATAGATAATTTAGAGGCAATGGGAATTACTTCAAATCGACTCTTTTTTTTTGGAGAGTCAATTAACTCGCTCTGAGGCGCCGAAAAGAGGAATAAGCATAATCATCATCCATCGTATATACAAATTAATATAGGAAGATTGTAATAAGATGTTTGCTATCGCTTCCGCCCTATCAGTATCAGTATCAAGACACATTACCCGAAACTGACTTCCAGCCTCTCGTTTTATTTTCTTTCGTTTTCATTTTATTTTTTTATTTTTGAATCATATATATATATATATATATATATATATATATATATATATATATATATATATATATATATATATATATTTCATTTTATTTTATTTTATTTTATTTATTTATTTATTTATTTATTTATTCTCTCTATTTTTTGTTTTCTTTTCTTTCGTTTCATTTATTTATTTATTTTTTTAGTTTTCGTTTGAGCAGCGTGTAGCGGGCATTTTCTGTTGTTGTTTTTGTTTTTTGTCCTTGAGCTGCCACCCTTGCTGTAAAAAAAATATATATATAGTTTCAAACCATTTAGTCTATTGTGGTGATGACGCCTTCAACATAGGTTAATCAGCAGACTTCAACACTGACACTAATATCCTTGAACGTTGAGTAGAATTGAAGTGATAGTCATTGACCTTTGACACTATCTCCGGCATATCATTTTGAGTCGGTAAAGGACACTAATATATCCTTGAATGTCGAGTAGAATAAAAGTGATAGTCGTTGATCGTTGACACTAGATCCTGTATATCATTTTGAGTTGGTAAAGGACACGAAATCGAGAGCACCGAGCCGCTATGAAGTCCTATCCTAATCCTTTCTTTGTTGCAGCGTAAAATCCATATGTGTTTGCTTTCGCTGGCCGTTCTTGGAGTTGCCGTTTGATGTTTTGTGAGTTCTGTAACTTTTCATGTGTAGAAATAAACAAACTCGATCATATTCTGCGTTTGTGTGTTTGCTCGTTTGTGTGTTAGTGTGTGTGTGTGTGTGTGTGTGTGTGTGTGTGTGTGTGTGTGTGTGTGTTACTGTGGTGGATGGGGGTGGAGGGTTATGTGTGTGTGTGTGTGTGTGTGTGTGTGTGTGTGTGTGTGTGTGTGTGTGTGTGTGTGTGTGTGTGTGTGTTTGTGTTTGAGGGGGCGGGCGTCAAAGACATCTTGGGGAGTATGGGGAGCTGTTTGAAAATGTAAAAAAGAGTGAATTTGGGTTTGAGGGCGGGAAAAAAAACTCGGGAATGCATGGATCAGGGCGGTAGATGTGGGCGTGTGTAAGGGGACTGAGTAGGGGAGGCGTGAGAATAGGTGGGGGCATGTGTAAGGGGCATAGGGGAGGCGCGGGAATAGGTAGGGGTGGGGGTGGGGGGCAGGAATATGGATGGGACGGCCGTAATGGTGTGGAGTGAAGGGAAGGAAAAGAAAATCTGGGAGGAAGGAAAATGGTAGTAAAGAGAGCCATTCAGAGGAAAGTGAGGAGGATGTAGAGGAGGAGGAGGAGGAGGGAGGGGAGAGGGAAGGAGTGGAGGGGCAGTTGGCATACGTTTCCCTCCAGTAATGATGCCATCTAGCAGTAATGGACGCCTCATGTTTCTAAGTGGACAAAATCGTGCTGCTCCAAGCTAAAAATATTGAGTAAAAAAAAAACTTCAACGAACCCCATGAAAAAAAAACTCGGAGGCCATAATGATGCACTATAATAGGAGGAAAAAATTACATAATATCCTTTCATAGATAACACATTTTCTCCCCTTCCTTCCTTCCTTCCTTCTTTCCTTCCTTCTTTCGCACGTGTCGTTTAAATGTCATGCGTCAGACGGTGAGAACAAAAAGAAAATAGCAACTTCACTAACTATGGTGGCAGAAGGTTCATGTTTTTCCCT
This sequence comes from Eriocheir sinensis, assembly GCF_024679095.1. Lineage (NCBI taxonomy): Eukaryota > Metazoa > Arthropoda > Malacostraca > Decapoda > Varunidae > Eriocheir > Eriocheir sinensis. The sequence continues at coordinate 6,171,730 of NC_066509.1, read as the reverse complement.
TTTTCCTTGACACGTGCACTTCGATCACTTTCCGGGAAGAGCAGGTGACTGATGACTCTCGTGGGGCGGAAGAGAGTTGCGCTGCGTCGCGTCGCCCTTCAAAACTTTCCCGTAAGAGTGCAACGTGAGGCCGCCGGGAAAAAGATGAACGTATTTTGTGACCATGACGACAAACTTCCTTTATAAGAGACCTGGTACACGCACACACACACACACACACACACACACACACGCACACACACTTTTTTTTATTATTTTTTGGCCTCATGTCTTTCTCCTTCGCCCTCCCGAATGGCCACTCACGCTGTCTGTGCCTTTATCCTCTTGCTCTGCCAACACCCTTTAACACACACACACACACACACACACACACACACACACACACACACCGACCCCCTCCCTCCCACACACACATACCAGACTTCATATGCGCTCAATCTCCCTACTCACAAGCTCTCCTTATGTGGTTAGTGTTTTACGTTATGACAGCGGCCAGTCTGAGGCACTCCTGGTCCCAACTGAGTGGCCGGAGCAATGGTGAAGGTGAGGAGGGCGATCGGAGAAGTCCTGCTCACTCTTCCTTCCTTCCTTCCTTCCTTCCTTCCCCTCCGCCTTGAAGTAGTTGATCGATTCTAAAGCTGTTCTCTCAGACCTGAACTTCCGACCACAATTACGTTTACTGAAGCGGGATTATCCTGTGCTCTTTTTGCCTAATACTTCAAACATTTTTTTTACGGTAGAGGAAACAGCTCAAGAAAAACACTAACAACAAAAAAAAACTGAATTACTTGCTGGAAAATATTTATTGATCAGCTTATCTTAGTCTAAAATCAAAGAGGGATATTGTGTAAGAAGTTAATAAGGCACAAGGTATCCGGAACTGAGCGCTTAAGGATATTATTAGAGGATTTATTACTAAACTCAAACAGAAGCGGAGTGAAATTCCCTGCATGGCCTGTGGTTAAACTCCGTAGCTATTGACATGCCTTCATTACCTTTGCAGGGCGTTGGGGCGCGCGGCATATTCGATATTTAGTATTCCGTTGCCCGCAGTACCTTCCTCCCTGTACCCATTATTGAATTAGGCGACCCAAATTGACCGTAATTTAATCTTCCTCATGAACCTCTCCTAAAAAAGTTGCATCTCCTGAAATGTACATTAATTTGAATGATAAATGATATTAAATAATGAAGCTTAATTGCCAGGGACGGGGAGAGAAGCAGGGAAGGGAAGGATGGAGAGCCGCGTGCAAGGGTCAGTCTGGGTCGGAGGCAACGGAAAGGTATTTAAATGGACTTCCTTTGTCGTACGTGAAATGTTCTCTGGCGATAGTTAGTTGATGTGTCCTCCCATTTTTTTGTACCACGTGTTATTTCAGCGTTTTTTTTTTTTTTTTTTTACAGCAAAGAAGGCAGCTCAAGGGCAAAAAAAACATAAACAACAACAACAACAAAAGCCCGCTAGACACTCCTCCGAATAAAAGAAGAAGAGAGGTCAATTTCGGGTGGAGAGGCGTCTTGATATTTTTTGTATCAGGTGTTATTTCAGCGTTTTTTTTACAGCAAAGAAGGCAGGTCAAGGGCAAAAAACAAACAACAACAACAACAACAAAAAAAAAAAACTATACGCTGCTCCGAACAAAAAACAAACAAACAAAAAAACGAGAGGCCAGAAGAGAGGTCAATTTCGGGTGGAGAGGCGTCTTGATACTCCTCATTCACCATATTCTGATCACGTGATGGACTTGCAATAACCAGCCAGTGAGAGGGAGAGGGAGTGTGTTAGGGGTGAGGTGTGTGGGTGTGGGTGCGTGTGGGGGGTGGGTGGGTGCGTGTGACAGGAAGGGATGGCCAACCTCTCAATACAACTTATCCATCATCTTGTTTTCAGCGACATTGGTTTTCTTCTTTGGCTTAGAGGAGCAGCGAAGGATAAAAACAAACTGATGTTATAGGGAGCGGTGAAAGAAAACAGGTGCGATGAAGGGCGGACGATAAAGATTAGATAAAGGAGGGGAAGGAGAGAGGCAGGTGTGAGACGGGGGGGAGGGGAGGGGGAGGGGGGGTGTAAATGGTTAAGAGAGAGAGAGAGAGAGAGAGAGAGAGAGAGAGAGAAAGGAGCAAATGTGTTAAGATTACGAAAGAAGTGGTGAAAAAAGAGCTCAGGAATGACAGGTGTGAGGATGTTGGAGAATAGAAAAGGTGTACTGATTAAAGGTAAAGGCAGGTGGTGTGAGGAGAAGGGAGGGAGGAGGGGAAGGGGGGGGTTCCTGAATGTGAAAAGCTGCCCCCCCCCCTGACTCCCCCTCACCCCCGCCCCCTCCTCTAAACCCACTCCATGATGCTGTTATACGGCGGCCCAATTCCGTAATTGAATTATATTTTCATCGCTAATTAAATCAAGTGCAGTTTCATTTCTTTGTTTTGAAAGTGTCATTAAATTCTCGGCTCTTAAGTATGAAGTTACAACAACACTCCAACGCTTGACTGCGGCGCGTTTTGTAGTAGTGGGGAGGAAGTGTGAGAGGGAGGGAGAGGAAGATAGGAGGGAAAGGGGGGAGGGAGGGAAGGAAGGTAGGAGGGAAAGGGTGGGAGGGAGGAAGGAACGAAGGAAAAAGAGAGAGAGAGGGAGGGAAGGTAGGAAGAAAAGGGAGAGGGAAGGAATAGAGGAGGGAAAAGGGGAGGGAGGAAAATTATGAGAGAAAAGAGAAAGGGAGAGAAGAAGGAAGAAATGAAAGGAAGAGGGAGGAAAGAATGGGAGAAAGGGAGATAGGAAGGAAGGAAGGAGAGAGAGAGAGAGAGAGAGAGAGAGAGAGAGAGAGAAAGGTAAATGAGATATACATACTTTACTTTCATACTTTTCACCGTAGGCTGTGCGTCAGATATTTTATAATTGATTTGATCTTTGGGTTTATCTTACGGTTAAAAGTGATTGACAGTCAAAGAAATATTTAAACTGATAGGAATTTTCCTGCTACCTATCCTTCACCCAACAACAATAACCAAAAGAACCAAATATATTTATAAAAAGAGATAAAAGGAGGGAGACAGAAGGGAAAGGGTGTGAGAGGGAGGAAGGAAGAGCGAGAAGTGAGGGAAAAGTAGGAATGAAAGGGAGAAAGAGGGAGGAAGGAAGAGCGGAAAGTGAGAGAAAAGTAGTAAGGAAAGGGAGAGAGAGAGGAAGGGAGGAAGAGAGGAAAGGGAGAGAAAAGTAGGAAGGAAAGGAAGAGAGAGGGAGGAAGGGAGGGTTGCGTCTTGCTATTCATTATTCACAGACATTATCTTCCTTATCCTCAAGATCTTCCCCTCTATCATCTTTCGTATCAGTAGCTGCAGCATTAGAGACTATGTGCACAGCTAAAGTATTGCATGAAGAATAAATAAGGCTATGAAAATATGTTCCAAGACCTTATACAAAAAAATACGTATTTCTAAACCCTCTATTGGCAGAACCACGTCACCGCTATTACTGATATTCCTCAAACTCGCGTGAAGCTCAAGACCCCACCTGGCCGACCTCTGAATGGCTGAATAAGGCAACTCCCTCGAGGCGCAACTGAGTTTCAGGCCAACCACGGTAGTTACAGGGCCACCTAATTGCCTTTAGACATGGGCTCAGGGAGAGAGAGAGAGGATGGGGCTTTAGCTTTGCTCGATCGCTGGCTCCCAAGGTTGAGGCTGCCTTGATCCAGAGAAATAGTTACCTGAGTGTACGAAATGGCTGTCAGGTGTAATGTTTTCTCTGTTTTATTTTGGGTAATATTTTCTTTGTGTTTTGTTTTATTTTGTGTAATATTTTCTTTGTTTTTTGGTTTGTTTTTCGTAAAATATTTTTTTGTTTTGTTTTGGGGGGTACAGTAATATTTTTTTTGTTTGTTTTTGTAATATTTTCTTTGTTTTTTGTTTTGCTTTGTGAAATATTTTCTTTGTTTTTGTGTAATATTTTCTTTGTTTTCTGTTTTATTTTGGGTAATATTTTCTTTGTTTTTTGTTTAATTTTGTGTAATGTTTTCTTTGTTTTTTGTTTTGTTTTGTAATATTTTCTTTTTTTGTTTGCTTTTTGCCTTAAGCCAGTGAAATAGTTCTCTTGAGTGTGCGAAATGGCCGTCAGATGTTATATTTTCTTTGTTTTTCGCTGGCGTTCCTGTTTAGAAATGTTTCCCCGTGGATATTCTTTTCCGTCCTAAATTCTTTTCCGCCGTAATTAATATAAAGGAAGTTGTCGCGTTGCCTCAAGTGTCCGATCCGTCAGGCGAATCTGCTTCCTGTTCTGCTCCAGGCGGTTCCGAAGTTTTCTTTCTCGCTAGTTTTCTTGATAATGATACAACTTTTAATACAGTTCTCATTTATAAGTTTTTACACTCTCCACGTCTTTGTCATTTTTACTCCTCGTTTTTTCTTTCGTTATTTTATGGAACGACATTGTATTTGTTGCTGTAGTGATGTGTTATAAGCCAACAACCGAGTGTCCTTAGTTCTTGAAAATGATATTGGACAAGGCTTGTACGAATGTGATAGATGTTGTCAAGAAAAAGAATACTGAGAGGAAAACTACCCCCCTAAAAAAAAAATAATAATATCTGATAACTTTTGGAGTAATGATTTGAGATATTTTTTAGAAGTTGATTTCATTTTTCGATTTGTTAACGGTAAAAGAGAAAAAAACTTGTCATCTGTGCACTTTGGGTGGATATTCAGATGTGTATTTTGATAGACACACAGGCACACACACATTTTTTTTTTCTTTTTACATTTCTCAGCTCGCTCAGCCTCCCCCTCCTCGTTCCTCACCTCCACCTGCCCCTCACTGTTGCCGTCACATTCCCTTCCTCCACCTCCGCGCCACCGCTTCCCTTGCCCCTCGCCCGTCCCCTCGTCTTGCCGTGTACGCCAGCCCTGTCCAATCTCCATGACACCTTTTTCTCGCCCCTTCAATATGTGGCTTGCCTTCCTCCATGCGGGACGCTCTTTTCTCATGCTGGAAACGATATTCTTCCTTCTGTTTAGACATACTGCGCAGTGAGGTGATAGACTTACGTATATACATTCTGACAGCGGCTGTGAATGATGTATTTGTAGGCACCTTCAAATGAAAAAAAGTATACGTATTCGCTGTTCTGTGTTTATTAAGTGCAACCAGACAGGGAGTAAATATTAGTTGCTGTCTCGTTGCTTGTTTCGGGGATCGAGTAAATGTCAGAGTGTTATTAATGTATCGAATTCGTATACTCATTTATCAAGTTCATTTGTTTATCTGCATCTCGGTAGCGGCTCGAGTACTGGATGTGCATGCAATGATTTCGTGATTTTTGCAGCGATTTAGCTCTTTCAATATTGAATTGTAATTATCCGTCAAAGGGAAATGAGAGAGTGATGAGGACCTGCAAGGAAAAGAACGGCGAGGAGAGGGAGGAGAGAGAATATTTCAAAGGGTTACGCTGCATTATGGAGGGATCGGAGGAGTGACACACACACACACACACACACACACACACACACACACACACACGCACACGTACAAACACATGAAGCTCAGTGGTGTTGTGATTGGCGTGCCAGGCTTAATACTTACAACTGAGAGATCCTGGATTCGATTCCCGGGCGTAGTGGAGATGTATGGGCAGTCTCCTTATATCCGTACCCCCTGTCAATACTGTAGTGAATGGGTACCCGGTGTCTGTCGGGGTGTGTCTCGCCTCTCGGGTGTGTGGGCATTAAGTCGGTTTTCTTTTTGTTTTTAGTCAGGGGTAGAGTGAAAAGAGGAAGTGGGTTAGTGAAGAAGGTATAGGAGAGGGAGAATGAAAGATAGTAGCAGTGCATAGTTGTATGATATAGGTTTTAGCAGTACACTATGGTTGGAATTACAAGACATTTTCGCTTCTCGCATCAACTATTTCTAAAAGTCAAAGAAGGGATCAATTGGGTTCTAATGAGTGTTTCTTTAGGCTCATGCTACTAAGGAAGAGTCAAACTACCACCGGGGTCATAAAACTACTCTTGGAAATGCCCTCAACTCGTACGAAAGCCTTGTCAAATATGTGAACTTGGGCGACGAAATGTTTTAAAATACAGCCTTAGTAAGAACCGTCACTATGTTTCTCTGCCAGGGAGGGTGTTGGGATAGATGAATTACCTATTGTGACGTTCCTTCATCTTTTCAATCTGTTCCTTGCATCACTGACATATAGATGCTCGTGTCTTAAGCTATTCACCGGTGATATTTTCGTTCCCCGCCACATATACACACATTGAAGAAAAAGGGTGCAGAAGTTTAAGGCATTATATTTTTACGTTCTCTCTCTCTCTCTCTCTCTCTCTCTCTCTCTCTCTCTCTCTCTCTCTCTCTCTCTCTCTCTCTCTCTCTCTCTCTCTCTCTCTCTCTCTCTCTCTCTCTCTCTCTCTCTCTCTCTCTCTCTCTCTCTCTCTCTCTCTTGAACTGATTCCACGGCAGTTTCTTTACCTAATGTTCTTCTCGTTTCTCTCCTCTCCCTCTTTCTCTTACTCTTCTCTAACTCGTCTTCAATGTCATTGTTCCCTTCTGTCTCTCTCCCTTCCTCCCTTTTCTCTTCACATCTTTCTACAGCGAGATTAAAACATTTCTCTCCCCGCCTGTCTCTCGCTGCATGGCAAATCCGCCCGCTCCCTCTTTCATCCACTCCCCTGATCTCCCCTCTTGTCCTGTGCCCTTCTACCTTCCCTTATCCCTCCGCTGCAACCCTCCTCCTCCGCCTCCTCCTGCCCGCACCCAGCTCTTTCCCGCCTCCCGTCCCCTCCCTTCCGTCCTGCACTCCAACTAGTTTATCCCATCCTATCTATTGAAGGTGAAGGGCGAAGGAGAGAGTTAAGATGAGTGAATCTTTACCAACGAGGTGGCAAGTTGTCGCCCGAAGGTAGAATGGTTTAGTTGGTTAAGTAGTAGCCTGTTGATTTGGGGAGTGACATAGGCCTTGTTAAGCTGTTCTTGTGATTTTGTGTGTGTGTGTGTGGGGGGGGGGGTCTTTGTATGTGTGTGTGAGGGGAGGAGGATGAGAGAGAGAGAGAGAGAGAGAGAGAGAGAGAGAGAGAGAGAGAGAGAGAGAGAGAGAGAGAGAGAGAGAGAGAGAGAGAGAGAGAGAGAGAAAATTAAAAAAAAGATTATTGCTTCCCGCTCAGGCTACATTTGGAATATTTGAAGTGTTGAGGGACTTTGTGTGTCTAAGCATTGCCTCCAGCGACGACATAATGCAATTGAATAGCTTGTATTTAACTATTATTGTCGGGAAATGCTGAAAAGTGTCTTCTAGGTGAATTAAACAGGCAATGTTCGTGTTTAGAAACCAAATGATATATTATGGCGAGAAGATAATCACTTGAGGCCTTTTAAGCTTGTTGATAGGTTGTGTTGAGTGGAAGAAGTTGGGATAGATAATGAAAAGACGCACCTGAAGAATCTTTTTTTTGTGTGTGTCGGAATATCGTTTTCTGCTTTCTGTTCAGCGTCATCCACGGCCCCAAGACACTCGTCCAGCACTCAGCTCTCGGCATGAATCAGAGTCCATCCAATAATGGATGTTGAATCTGAATATTGCACATACTACATCATTTATAACTCATTTACGCCCATTGAATATTGAGAACCGCTCCGCCTCGCCGGTATTGTGTTAGCAGGAACACAACATAATGTAAATGATTATTAATTTTTCCTAGAATTGTTTCGTGTTCCAAATTTATACTATAGAGCAATTGAATTCTCTGATTACTTGTAGTGGAAACACGGAGCCTCACACGTTTCATGAATGTGTGTATGGAATGAGAACTTCTTAATTTAAAAAAAAACTACTCGAGTAATGGAATCATTTATTTTAGGTAAAGGTTCGGAGTAAGAAATGGAATGAGTTTATGGACAAAAATAAAATGGAGCTTCAAGTAGAAAGCGGCGAAACGGTAGCCTGAGGGCTTTTTAGACTTTCCTAGAACTACTGAACAACCTATACGTGTGGTAAACTTTGTTGATGGCAGATAAATGAAGTTAGCAGCCTATAATAATGATGAAATAACCTGTCGTAGTGGTAAGCCATATGGGCAACGAAAGGAAAGTTTGATAACGTGGTGTTTTTTCTTGATCAGCATCTTCTTGATTAAATTATCATATTTTACATATGAATTTAAATTGAGATTGCTCTTCCATCAACCTGTGTTTTCTGAAGCAGCCGCAGAGTAATAACCGTCGGTGAGTTTGTCAGAATGCCATGATTAATTTATTGGTGCAGTGAGTCTTTCTAGTCACAAGTATCAGGTTGTTAAACTTGTGGTATAAAAAGCAGGATCAGTTTTTTTTGCTACGTTATTGAATTTTCTTAGTTGCGCTGCGGTGAGAGACCTTCAATGCACCTGAAATTTCTCTCTGCAGTAATCGGTAACGCGTTCGTTTGTTTATCTGTCTGTCTATTAGGGTGTGTCTTTTTGCATTCTTAAGTCGTCTGATCTCTGTCACAGCCTGTTTGTATCTGCTTAACTATGTCTGTATAACTGTATGTTTGTGAGTCTGTTTTTCATTGTCAGTCCGTTAGAGTCTTTACATGTGTTTGTCGTCCTATTTTTCTTTTCCTCCAGCCAGTTTGACTCATTAGTTGCGTGTCTGTGAATCTGTATGCCTGTGAGTCTGTATGTCTGTGTATCAGTAAATGTGTACATCTCTTTCTGTTCATTTATACGCCTGTTTGCATCGGTTAGGTGTGTTTCTCTTCTTTACAGCCTGTTTGATTTTTCCGCTGTATTGGGACATCTGTCAATCTGTAATTTTGTATTTATAAGTATCAGAATGCAGGCATATCTATTATTCTCATATCTGATTGTACCCTTGTATATTTCAGTGCCTGTTTGACTCTATGACTGTGTATACTCGTAAGTCTGTATCTGCTATGTATTGGGTACGAATCTGTTAGTATGATATTGTCACACTTGCAAGGGCGTGGGATTCTGTTAGTCTCTATACCAGATCGCCTTTATCTATCTGTATGTCTGCCGTATTGTACCATAAGCCTGTTTGCAAGGGATCCGTCTGTCCGCCTATCTCCCGCTGTCACACTTGCAGGGACGTGGGATGCAGTATCACAACCTGATCGTCTTCATCTACCTGTATCTGTCTGTCAGATTACACCGTGAGCCTGTTTGCAAGGGATCCGTCTGTCTCTCTGTCCACCTTTGTTACCTGAGCGCCTGTTAGCTAAGGATCCGTCTGTCCGTTCGTCTGTGTGTCTCTCTACCGTTGTTGCACTTGCAGGAGCGTGAGCCTTAAAGGAGCACCGCCCGAGGTCAGCTGAGGCGGAGTGGAAGTGAAGGCAGAGGGAAACACGCCAATTGCCCAGAGTCACTTAGTGCGGCCGAGAGGGACGAGGGGCTGAGAGAGAGAGAGAGAGAGAGAGAGAGAGAGAGAGAGAGAATATTCGAGATTGGATGAGTATATGAACTACAAAGATATATTTCTCTTATAATGAGAGCAAGGAAATATTGGAACAAGGTAACATATACGTTCAAAATTAATATAAAAATAGTATTAGATAAGCAAAGAATATGCTCATATAAATCAAAGTAATATCTTTTGAATTCTATCGACCTGAAATTATAAATCATTCTTTCGTGTATTGGGAGTATTTAATATCCTGACAGCAAGTTTGAATCCAAATTAGTAATACTTTTTTAAAATTTAATAGCTGGGTATTGGTCATGCATATCACTAAACTGAAAATAAGGTCGTCTTTCATCGACAGAGCAGCAAAGTTAAAGGTTTTCGGGTTGATGATCAATATTTTCAAGTAAAACAAAATAATGAAATAAAAAAATTTACCTATTATCTTCTACTTGTACGGCTGTTATAGATTTGATTTTCATGTTCCGCTCTTTCGAGGGTACATGAAAACAGGAGATGAAATCCTTGAAAAAGACCATAAAGTACCGCCGATACGAGCAAAGGTGTGTGAATGCAACAAGACTAGAGCAGAGGAACACTGGCACTTGTGGAGGCGGCAGCCATCGCCGCACGTCCCTCTCCCTCCATTCTTTCCCCTCGCGTCCATTACTTTCCTCTTCTTGAAGGCCATTATTGAATTGCCCCGTGTTGTTTGCCTCTGCAGTATGGACGAGTGGCTTTTTCTACTCATCCGCTCCTCGCTCCCTCCCAATCAGTGCTTACCTGCCTCTTTTGAGTACAGTTGCTCTATTTTTCAGCCTAAACGCTCTCGTTTTTTATCGTTTAATCGTGATTGTTGCTTCGAAATTAATGCTTGCCGATTTCTAACGACTCTTATTTCTCTTTCCTATTCAGTCTATCGCTATCTTTATTTTTTTTTTTTTAATCAACGTGTTTTTTTACCTTCCTTTATTGCAGTTGCAAGTTCAATATAGACTGAACTTGAACGTGTGTCACAGCATCTTGTGTCTCAGTCAGGCCTCACTGCATTATCATAACAAACACAGGTAAGGCCATGTGATCTTTCCCACCCTCGGAGTCTGACGGGGTATGAATTTTACTGATATGCTTCTTCAGTTTCCTTAACATATTTTGATTGCACGTGGAAAGGCTAAATACCGACTAAAATGAATTCTGGGATAAGCAAACTCGTCCGAGCAATTTGTATTCCATTCCTGTTATTGATCAGTGTGTGCGGTGCGGTGAGCCCGAATTATTTATCCCTTTGTTGATTCGCCTGTTCGAAATAAAAGTTCTGATCCAATATCTCCTTCCTATATTTACAGCAGTTATAAATTAAATATTCATGTTCCGCTTTTTCAATACGCGGGTAATGTATTAAGTTTATCTTTATGCTAAAACTGATGAGATGAGGCCTTAATGATGATTGCACGAACGTAGGTGGGCGAAAGGCAAATAGATCAATGCCAAGTAAATTAGAAACCTGGGCATTTGAAAGGGGAGGATGTTGGGAGAGAGATAGAGATGGATAGATAGATAGATAGATAGATAGATAGATAGATAGATAGAGATGGAAGGAGACAGATGAACAGACACGGATATAGCTAAAAATAGGAAGACAAAGGAGGAAGAGTTAAAGCTGTATAGTGACAGACAGATAGCCATAGACAAACCAACGGAAAAACGCTCAGAGACAGCCATCCAACTCTCCCTCAGGCACTGACAGACAGATAGATAGAAATATATAGACAGTCATGCAAGGAAACGAAGAAAAACAGACGCAACCAATCTTTCTGTATTTGTCATATGAAAAAATAAGTAAAGGGAATGAGATATAAACGGACAAACTGAAACACAGATAGACACAACCAACCAGATCTAGACAGGAAGACAGACAGACAGACAGACAGACAGACAGCGGGAAGCAGCAGAGCGAGTGGCTGAGGGGCAGGTGAGGGCCCGCCAGTGAGTGCACGGCAAACGGTGAGGTGGGGAGCTCATTAGTGAGGGATAAGCACACCTCTCTACTCCCCCATCCCCTCCACCCCTTAACCCCGTCATCACATCCCCCGTGCCTTTCATTCTCCTTCCCCTCAATCTCGCTTCTCACTTTGCCTCCTCCTCATCTTCTTCCTGCTGCTGCTACCTACTGCTACTCCTCCTACTCCTACTCTTGTTTCTTCTGCTCTTGTTCATCGTTGTCGTCGTCTTCTTTTTTCTTCTTCTAGGATAGTCCTCTTTTATTTCATCATCTCGTGTGTATATGCCCCCTCAATCTCGCTTCTCACATTGCTTCCTCCTCCTCATCTTCTTCCTGCTATTCCTACTCCTGCTCTTGTTTCTTCTGCTCTTGTTCATCGTTGTCATCATCTTCCTTCTTCTTCTTTTAGGATAGCCCTCTCATATTTCATCATCTTGTGTGTATATGCAGCGAATGCCTTGGCTTGTTCTGCAGGTTTGTGGGGAATTCAATCACGAAAGCAGACAACCACGTCACAAGCCAATAAATTACCAGTTGCATATTATTCCTTCTCCTGTTCCTCCTCCTCTTCCCGCTCCTTCTTCTCCTCTTTCTCCTCCTCCTACTCCTCCTCCTCCTCCACTCTAACACCCAATCCGCATACCCGGTCTCCCATCACTTTTCTCTCGTTTTTCCAGACCTCAATCTAGTTTCTCACCACTCCTTTCTAAAGCTGCCTTGGGCCCTTCCTCTCCCCAATCACCCTAGTCCTTATTCCGTTCCCACCCTCCCTTGCTCTCTCGCAAACTACGTCTCCTTCCTGCCTTCCCTTCCCTCACTTCCCCCTCCCATCCTCTTCTCTCTCACCCGCCCCAATTCCGCCTCTCTTCACTTTCTCTTCTCTATAACCTGTATCCTCACCTCATCACTTTCCCTCCCTCACGCCGGTCTTGCCCTCACGCTTCTCTCACGGTAATTACCACGTAGCTGCGCCTCCCTCCCTCCCATCATCCCCTTCAACCTTTGCGAGGAGTAGATTTTTTTTTTCTTCACTGCTGAATATCATTTAGACAACTTGGCCCGTTTTCGTTTGTTGGATGAGTTAAACCTGAAAACATATACCGAAAGCCTGGAGTAGACTTAAAACACTACAATATATCATCGTTTTTCTTGTGTTTGTTTTTTAGTGGTTGAATTAGTGACTTTATTATATTATCTTTTTTTCGTTCTCTTTAACTGGTAAACTGTTTACCTACAATAATTTAGTTAGAGTAATAGCAGAGGATCAGAGACAGCATATTCTTTACCAAGAAAGTAGAAAGGAAAATAATGACCCTAAATGGATGACCCGCAGACTCAAGCATGAGGTTGGCTTAAAGAAAGGAATTTATAGGAAAATATAGAACGGGGAAACCCACCTCAGGGGTCGGTATGTTGAACTAGCCAGATCAGTGAAGAACACCCGCCAAGCAAAAAGGAATGATGAGATTAGGGTAGCCAACGAGGCCAAATCGATCCCAAGGGCTTCTTTAAACTGTACAGAACGAAAACAAGGGAGATAATTGGGCCGTTGAAAACAAACACAGGTGAGCTCGTCGAGAATGGAGAAGATATGAGTAAAATGTTGAACGACTATTTCCTCCCAGTTTTCACACAGGAAAATCAAACAGCCATTCTGGAGAGAGTTCAGGTATATGAGGGCGAAGACAACGACAAGTTGAGGGATGTGATCATCACTAAGCAGATAGTCCAGGATGAGATCGGTAGGTTGAAGAAAAACAAATTGCCGGGTCCAGATGAAATATTCCTACGGGTTCTGAAAGAATGCAAGGAGGTCCTCAGTGGCCCACTTACCGATATCTTTAAGATGTCGGTAAATTCTGGGTATGTTCCCAACCAATGGAAAGTAGCTAATGTGACGCTGATTTTCAAAAAGGGAGACAAGTCAGCCACCTCAAACTATTGCCCATTTAGCTTAACATCAGCTGTAGGCAAGATGTTGGAGTCAATTATAGCCAGAAACAATCGGGACCATCTAGAGCAGGGGTTCCCAAACCAGGGGTCGGGACCCCAAGTGGGGTCGGAATGCTCATTATGTGGGGTCATAAAGAGGTCATGGGGTCGGTGAGGTCGCTGAGGTACCCCCAAGGTCTGGGTGTACGAAATATCCAAGCAGGGATTACGAGACCATGTGAAATTCAGTGCTGTATAGTACTTTCATTGAGAATAAATAACAAGTCAAATAATAAATAATAATTGCTTCAAGCACCCTCACACGAGCCACGACTGACCGTTGTATCCCCCTCTCCCTCACTCCCTTACTACCCTCCCCGCTCTTATTACATCTCGTGAAATTCGCGGAATCTAAATTTCGTTTTATCTCCCTATTTACTAATTTATTCCAAAAATTTCGCATCATCATTATCGTCAGC
>NC_066509.1:6120429-6155429 GCF_024679095.1 Eriocheir sinensis | reverse complement strand
TCTTGTCTCTTCCTCCTCGTCCTCGTCTTCCTCTTCTTCCCTCTCTTCCTTCTCGTCCTCGTTCTCCTTTTCTTCCATCTCCTGTTCTTCTTTCTTTCCTTCTCCTCCCTATTCTCTCCACTTGATCTCCTCCTCCTCCCCCTTGTCCTCCTCCTCCTCCTCCTCATGTTCTCCTTACACGCACTGCACTTTCTTATTCATCACTTCCAGAATCAGCTAAATGTCCCAAGTAAGCCTTCACCCCATGGAAGGCTGCCGTGACAACTTGCTTCGTTTGGCATTAACACCTGACAACCGACCCTCTTCTCTCCCTCCTCTCTCTCTCGCTCTCTGTCTCTGTCTCGTGGGATGCTGTGGCTTGTCTTCCCGCGCTTCCTCCTCCTCCTCGTCCCTTCTCCTCCGGTCCCGAGTTCGAATCCCGGCGCGTGTTCATTTTCATTTAGTCGTTAGCGCTCCCCCTCCATTTGCCAAACATTTACCTTGGAATTATGCGAATCGACATGTGCTGCGAGTGAGTCATTACGTGTGTGTGTGTGTGTGTGTGTGTGTGTGTGTGTGTGTGACCGCGTATCTCTGTATAGTCTGTATGTATCTGTGTTTCTCTCTCTCTCTCTCTCTCTCTCTCTCTTTTCTTTTTGGCTTGTGATTTTATTCAGCAATGCCTTTAATTACCTTTTTTTATTTCCTTTTCCTTTCTTTGATATTTTGTCCTTCAAAGTCTTTTTAATAACTTTTTCTCTCCCTCCCTCCCTCCCGTGTTTTATCCCGTATCTCTTTCAGTTCTTTCTTTTTCTCTTCTCTTTTTTTTCTGTTTCCTTTATGGTTCCGCTGTCTCGGTTCTATTATCGCTTTTTTATCTTTCTTTCTTTCTTGCTTGGTTTTACTGTGCACTCGTTTCGCTGTTTTCGGGGCGGTATTAATAAGGGTGTATTTACATTGAACCTGACCGCTCTGCTTCCTCTCTCTTTCTCTCTTTCTCTCTCTTCCCTTTTTACCATTCATGCGTTTTTGCCATGGCTCCCCTACTCCTCCCCTCTCTCACTCTCGCTCCTTCCAAAACGCCCTCATAAAACTTGTGTGTCCCATTTTCTTTCACTCGTCCCCGTCTTCTGTTCTCCATTAAGGGATCATCGTGGTCCGTGAGTGAGGATTTTTATTGTACGAACACGCACACACACACACACACACACACACACACACACACACACACACACACACACACACACATTTTTTTTTCCTATTTCTGTCTTTTCTGTAATATTTTTTTTTATCATATGTCTTCGTCCTCCTCCTCCTCTTCGTTCTCTCTTCATTCTTCTTCTCCTTCCCTTAACTTTCTTTATTTCTCTTTTCTTTCGTGGGAGAGGATAGAGTTAAAGAAGAAGAAGGAGGAGGATGAGGAGAAGGAGAAGAAGGAATAGCAGGAGGAGGTGGACTCTTTCACTCCCCTCTTTTTCACTCCCCTTCTCATCTCGGTTCATCTCCCCCATTTCCTCTTCCTTTATCTCCTCCTCCTCGTCCTTCTCCGCCCGCCGCAGCGTCCCCGTCACCTCCGCGGCTCTCCCATGCTTGCCACCGCTGTTCTCCCTTTCTATAATCACCGGATTTAGCCCGGATTTAATCTCTGTCAGTTTGTGTTGATTCATCGCGTTCTCCGGGAATATTGGGAAGGCATTACTAACCATGTGTGTGCGTGTGCGTGTGTCTGTGTGTGTGTGTGTGTGTGTGTGTGTGTGTGTGTGTGTGTGTGTGTGTGTGTGTGTGTGTGTGTGTGTGTGTGTGTGTGTGTGTATTTATGTATGTTTGCTTGTATCCATTTTTTAAGTTGAGTATGTATATTTGTTTGTACGTGCTGCTTATATTTTGTTTGAGCACTCGCTACTTTTCCATTTTTCTTCTTTTTATGTCATATTTCTCCTTTGTATTGCGTCGCGTCTCCATCTCCTTGTCTACTTACCCTCTCCTTCCTTCTTTTGAGCTTCGTCCGTCCAATCTCCTTGTCCGTCTTCTTCCTTCAATCTTTTCCTCTTAGTCTCCCTCCACTGCTCTCGTTCTTCTTCCACCCTCCTTCACCCAATCTCCTCCCACATTCTCTTCATCTCACTCACAGCCTAAGCCCATCACTCCCTTCGTAAGCTTCTCACACCTGCACTCATGTCCTCAACGCATCTCTTTCCGGCCTCCTCCGCCTCCTCATTCTCCTCCTGTGCTCCACCTTAATCAGCACTTCAGCGCACAAGAGTCTCCAGCCATTGAAGGACGAGGTTTTGCCATCGATCCCTATCACAAATGTAGGACGAGATCGGTTGCTTCGTTGGTCTTTTTTTTTTCGTGAATATCTCGGTGTTGTTCGCCCTCTCCTCCCCCTCCCTCCCTCCTAGCAGCCTCCTTTTGTACATCTTTCCATCGATTTTGTGTTCAGCTCCTTTTGTGGTAAGTCCTCCCCGCGTTTTCTTTATCTTTTTTTTTTTTTTGCCTTTTTTTCGTATTTGGGACTTGCTTTTTTTTTTTGTTTCTTTTATGTTTGGTGGTCTTTCGTTTTTTGAAGGTGCTGTCCTCGTTCTAGCCTCCGTCCTTGCCCGAGTTCTTGTTCTTTTTTTCTTGTTTTTGCTTCTCATCTTTGCTTGCTGTTATCATTGCTGTCGTCGTCGTCCCTGCACTCCTTTTCCTTCTCGTCTTTCTTGTGGTCTACATTAGTCATATTCGGATGCCCTTTAACTAATATAAATGTTGAAACGTAATTTGTTCTTTCTATGCAGAGTAAACCATTTTTTTTTACAGCAGAGGAAACAGCTCAAGGGCAAAAAAAAAGGGAAACGATAATGAAAAAAAAGCCCGCTACTCACTGCTCCTATAAAAAGCGTTCAGAGGAGTGTCCGAAAGATACGTCAGTTTCGGGAGGAGAGGTGTCCTGATACCCTCCTCTTGAAAGAGTTCAAGTCGTAGGCAGGAGGAAATACAAACAAGCAAACAGCTTAAGCTTACGTATATGATTATCTTGAAAATGCTAACGGGTTTTATATTTCTTTGTGCTTACGGCTTTTCTGGGGCACCCGTGGGAACCGATCTCAACTTAAAGTATAACAATATTTTTTTTCTACTTCTTTTTTCTGCCGCGTTGCAAGGGCTTAACGCACGTGCGACATTTCTCTGCTGCAGGCGGGAATGGTATAGATTTCAGCAGAGCAATATTCGAGGAGCATGATATATCCCTTAGCAAAACGGAATTAAACCTCCCATTTCCAGTGCATTGAAACTTGCAAAATCCAATCCCATGCTCTCCCCCTGAAATCCACCGGTATATTTTATTTCTTTTGGGGAGAATATTCGCTGTTATGTTACACTGACTTTCGAAGCTGGGCGAGAATTCTTGTTGGAGCTTTTTAATTTCCAACGTCACATTTTATATTCATTCACGAGTTAATCTTTAATATATACTGATGTGAAAATGAGCTGAATGAATCGAAAACTGTTTTGTATGCAGATGATAGTCATTCCACATGCGCTAAACTTGGCCTTATTATTCTTTTCTTTTTATTTATCTGGAACGTGACATTTCTTTGCATTGCATTCCACATACAATAAACTTGACCTCTTTTTTTTATTTGGAACGTTACATTTCTTTGCACTTCATTCCACATACATTCAACTCGGCCTATTTTACTTTTTCTTATTTATTTGGAACTTGACATTTCTTTGCATTTCATTCCACATACGTCAAACTTGGTCTTTTTTTCCTTTTTTTATTTGGTACGTCACATTTCTCTACCTCATCATTCGCCACGCACCGCTTCCACGCTCGCTGTGATAGGAAATTGTACTGTTGTGCCTGAACTTCGTGGGCACCGCTGAATGTAAAACAACAGATGATTGGCTTAACATTATTTACGAAGTGATGGAAAGCGATCGCGGTGCACAGGAAGGATGATTTACGTGCTTGTGTGGCATCATTATTTGTGGAGCGGGGCAGCGTAATAATGTATGCAAACAAATGGAGTAATTGATATCCATTATTTACTAGGAACCGATGGATGGAAGCAAAATCTGACAGTCGCACTTTTTTTCTTTGTTTTTTTTTTATCAGTAAATTTAATGCGTGAACATGTTTACCTGGATCTTGTAAACCCACATGTTGTCTGTTTATATTGTGCATCTCTCTGTCTCTCTCTCTGTCTCTCTCTCTCTCTCTCTCTCTCTCTCTCTCTCTCTCTCTCTCTCTCTCTCTCTCTCTCTCTCTCTCTCTCTCTCTCTCTCTCTCTCTCTCTCTCTCTCTCTCTCTCTCTCTCTCTCTCTCTCTCTCTCTCTCTCTCTCTCTCTGTCTCTCTCTCTCTCTCTCTCTCTCTCTCTCTCTCTCTCTCTCTCTCTCTCTCTCTCTCTCTCTCTCTCTCTCTCTCTCTCTCTCTCTCTCTCTCTCTCTCTCTCTCTTCTTTCTTTCTTTTCTTGAATGATGTGGTTTGGCAGATTAAAGTTTGATCACTATAACCTTTCTCGCTCCCTCCCACCATCTGCTGCCTCCCCTTAACACACCCAAGTCCAATGCAAGTCGGCGTACTCACAAATGATCAAAGTTATCCTTCCCGGCGCTAGTTTTGCCACCACTCGCCAACGCATCACGCCCGGGGCCTTCCTCATTCATAACTTCGCTCCAGTCCAACTTCACTCATCTTTCAAAGCTCACGAAGTTGCCGCCACAACCCACACGCCTGCATACACCACCGCCCTGCTATACACACAACACACAACACACAGCACTCAACTACCCCCACAGCCGCTGCAGTTGATGAATGTTGTATATACCCACATTTGCATCCTTTTTATGGTGCGTGCTATGTAGGTTCGTATATAATGAAATGCATAATTTTCATTCATTCGTGCTATAGGTACCATGTTTTGTGAAAGTAATGACGTTCCCGAGAAAAAAAATAATATGGAAAGTGCGTTTAATATTGGGTGTATTGACTTCTGCTTTCATTTGGAGTAATTATGACAGTGTTATTTTCAGAACCTTTAAGAAGATACCAATAAACACCAATTGCTTCTTATTCGTGCTTCAGATACTATGTTTTGTGACAGTAATGACTTTCCAGGAAAAATATTTAATCATGAAAAGTGCGTTTAATATCAGGTCTAGGGAATCACGCTTTCATCTAGAGTCTTAATTATCACAGCACTATTTTTAGAGCCTCTGAAAAGTTACTGATATCCAGGAATTGAAGTAATGAAATTGCTAAGGTTTTTCGAATTCCCTCTTTAACACCTGTGCTATGTTTAGAACCTTCAACAAGTTATTAGTACCCACCAAGTGAAGTTATGAAATGGCTAAGACTTTTTCGTATTTCCTCTGCTACATTCTTCCCTTCTCTCTCGTCCTCACCTTCCTACTGCATATGCAACAGCCTTCACTACCAATACGACCACTGCAGCCCTTTTTACTCCCCCAAGGCCTGAATTCAATGTATATGCATCTCAAATTAACACCGTCATATATCTTTCCATACTTCATTATTCATTCATAAGCGGACCCCACATCTTCCCTCTCCCTTTCACGCTTGCTCGCTCCCTGCCGTATTTCACTCAGCTTCATCTCAGTTTCATTCGTCTCGTGGGTTACCTTCCCCGTCTCGTCTTGCACAAACCAAGGACGCCCGGCTCTGCTTTTGTTAGTGAAGCCTCCTCCTCCTCCTCCTTCGTTTCCTTCATCCTTATCTTCATCCTATTTTTGCTTCTCGTCTTTCCCTTTTCCCACCTCCTCCTCCTTCTCTTCTTTATTATCATTCTCTTCCGCTTTTATTTATTTTTCATATTTTCTTTTATCTCCCTTCCTCCTCCTATTCTTTATTCTCTTCCAACCATCTGCAACATTTTCTGACGAGCGTTTCCTAGATGGTCTGCAACTCTAGTTCAAAGAGGGACACTGTAAGAAGGTCAAGGTAATCTGAAGCATACGCCGCGGGAGAATAAAGTCGATTGTACACTGAATTCTCGAGTTTATTAGACATGAGGCTCGGTGAGGTTATGCAGAAAGCGAACATTACAATGGAGACTAATGAAAATGATATGCACGATGGCCTTAGGTGAGAGACCGAGAGGGGAAGCACAAGGGGTCAGTCAGGGTTGATATCATTCATATATACATGTAAACATTAATTACAAACATTACATTTCTTGCTCTTTCGCCCCCATCGGAAGGGAATATGTTCGCTAAGTTTCAGAACGAACATTCTTATCCTTGTTGCTTTAATTATGGGTTCGTTATGCTTCCCCGTGCTCCAGAATATACGAGTCAGTGAAATATTCCATCCAGCCGCAGTCCAGGCAAGCTCCAAATTAGTCACCTCGCAAATGACACGCTCATGACATCATCTCACATAATCTCTTGTTCCATTACTTTCTATTTGCACTTTATCAGTCTGCACACTCCTCATAATCCAGGTGAAAACACGGCTACAGGGACACTAGTCAAGGCAGGGGCGTGAGGATATTATTTATGCAGCGCCGTGTTTACTAAATTTCTTTATACAATGACATAATGATATAAAACTACTGGTGTTTTTATTAATACTAACTACTACTGTTACTACTGCTCCTACTACCACGACCACAACTATTACCACTACGACTACAACGACTGCGACTACTACTACTACTACTACTACTACTACTACTACTACTACTACTACTACCACAATAATAATAATGACATTTATGATAATGACTAATAATAATAATAATAATAATAATAATAATAATAATAATAATAATAATAATAATAATAATAATAATAATAATAATAATAATAATAATAATAATAAATCGTAGTGCAAGTCAATTTAGGATAGGAAGGAGACAGAGCAGTTAGGTAAGAGTGATCGCCCTAGACAGAAGGTGAAGGACATCTCTTGCATAAAGTCTGTCTGGGAGGGGATGAGTGACCTTGCGAGGGACGAGACACGTACAACAAAGCAATGACGGCGAGGAAAAGCGCCGTGGAAAAGAAAATTCCTCAAGAGACCGGTATGAAGGCGACGAACAACAGGGTCGAAGGTCGAGGCTAATGAAACGAAAACACCGCGCGTGAAACAACAGCTTTGCATCCGACAGACAGAGACAGAGACAGAGACAGAGACAGAGACAGAGACAGAGACAGAGACAGATAGAGATAGAGATAGAGATAGAGATATAGAGAGAGAGAGAGAGAGAGAGAGAGAGAGAGAGAGAGAGAGAGAGAGAGAGAGAGAGAGAGAGAGAGAGAGAGAGAGAGAGACCAGATTAGGAGGAGGAAGAAGACGAAAGAGCTGACAAGAAACATGAATAGACTCTTCAGCGTAGAATGGGAAGGAGAAACGTGAATTAATATTAGTCAATTACTTTCAGCACCAAGGAAGCCTTATCTTTGCGGCCATCACTCAATATCACATGCACACCTGCTTGTTACCTGCACTCTGACATGTGGTGCGTCAAATCTTTATGAATAGCCATATAGTTTCTTTATGAAGACATGGATGTTTATTGCTTAATAGTATAGGGATGTGGTGGCTGAATGGTCTGAGTACGGCCCCGGTGTTGCAAAGGACCCGGTTCGAGTCTTGCCCGTATATTTTTGAAGTGTCTGCGATACAAACACCACCCCTATCCGCTGAGCTAATGGGCTGGGGACCTACCGTCAAGCCCCATTAAGAAAGCCTACAGACACCATAGGCCGAACGTACAAGAAAAGTGTGATGGGAGTACTCCTGTTTAGTTCAGCGATATGGCGAGCGAGGTTCTCTTTTTTTCACGTTGTAAAATGTTTCACACTTGCTCCCACCGTTAGGAAGTAGGTGTGTTTTATTTTAACGCTTGTTGCTACCAGTCCCATTAATGCAAGGGCATGACAGATTCACTGAACGAATATATTGTTACGATACAGAAAATTTTTCCTCGTATATTTGGAGGTCGTGATCAAGAGCTGGGAAAATATTCATGTTGTAAAGTGAGAGGTATAAACTACTATGTGGCGGGGTAACGCGATGGGGGAAGGCGCTGTGTGTTGGAGAGGGGGAATGATTAGAAGGCTTTGATACTTTATATTTGCAAACTAGTCTTTACATTTATTTTCTTGCTACACTAATCCTATTTAAAAACATTACACTTCAGGGAGGGAGCAGCAGATGAAAACACATATTAACAAAAAATTAAGGGGGAAAGTAAGTATAGTAAGAATCAATATTAACGTGGATGTCAAGCAAAGGAGACACAAATAATAGCAACCTCTAGATTTGGGAGCAGTGAGTGGCGGGCTTTTTTTTTTTTTTATTAATGTTTGCTTTTTTGTGCCCTTGAACTGTCTCCTTTGCTGTAAAAAAAAACAAAAAAAAAAAAACTATGACAGGCAGGTATAGAAAAACCTCCCCATCCCTCAATGCCACTCCTACCTTCACTTCGCTTTTCATTTCTTCCTGTTGCTTCTCTTCCCTTCTAGTTTGCTGTCTTGCCATCTTTCTCTCCCTTCCCCAGAGCTTTCCTGCATCCTCCCTCCTCCCCCTTCCCTACCTCTCCACCTACTTAATTTATAATCCTGTAAATTATAAAGTAGGAAAAGTGCCACTAGACGTAAACAAATTGACACACGAACAGACAAAGGATCAGGGAGAGAAAGAAACTCAACATCCTTCTATTAATCTTCGTGTTTGCTGCCTGCCACAGTTCACCCGCAAACCTGTACAGGTCGATCAACCTGAAAAGCTCACCAAGTTTGTTTTTTACCTCTTGCTCCTGCGGACACTTAAGGGGAGCGGATAGAAAGAGCTTAATCCTTCTTGAGGTGTCTTTCTGATCCCCTTTGAAAACAAAATAACGTGAAAAAGCAAACCGCAGTAGCCAGGCAGCTCTGAGGGACTAAAGGGCACGTCAGGTGAGCGATGTGCAGGTATTTTTACTTCGCTGTGAGCTGCAGAAAAGGGGGAGGAAAAGATAAGAAATAAAAAAAAATAGTAATCCTCTTAAATGCGCCTGATTAGCAGAAATGATCAAAAGGAAGGCGAAAAAAATGTTCGTAAATGTGCAAACTGTTCTAAAAAAAAAACTGCCGAAAAAACATTAAACCAAAAAAGTGTTAAACCGGAAAATGAAAAAAATAAAAGAGAAATCTGAGAGCGAAGAGTGCGCGTGAGAAGGTTGATTAGATGAAAGGAACGTGAAGAGGCAAGCTGTTTGTGTGTATGCAAATCCTAAAATTGTTGAGGTGAGCTTATGCCGCTTCAGCCGCGGGAGGGGAGATGGTGGGAGCGATAAGTTGCGCTGGATGGGAGTCGTATGTGCACGGGGAGTACAGAGTAATTGTGATATACATAAATTTGCATATAGATAGACAGGATAGGCCTTTTGGTTCACTCTGGGTGTCCCTAAACCTAGTCACATAAACGGTACTTAATTGCATATCCCAGGAGGTAGGGAACGGGGCTGAGGGGGGTGGGATGAGTGCGGCGCAGGGAAGGGAAGGTAGAGGCGGCTGTGTGAGAGTCAGGACGGTGAGGTGGTGATGGCATTCCGCTGCGATGAGTGTTCGTCTGAAAAAATGAGGAGAACAAAGGGAAATGGCGTTTGTTTAGACAGTTATAAGGGAAGAATATGCAGTACTTTCCTGGTCATAAACGTGCTCACGTCATAGTAGGGCAGTTTTAGAGTGACATTGGAGGTGTAATGTAGTTTTTGGTAAGGTTTAACCCTTTTCATTTGGGATATGCACTACGATATATCAGTAGTCGTTTAGTGGAGAAGCCTGTATCACGAAACTTGCATAAAATTTCCTACAGCAAAAGTGGTAGGTAGCAATTTAATATATGAAGAAGTATCCCGCAGCGACATCTATTGAGGTATTTTTTTCAATGTTGCTGTGGTGTGATAGGTAAGAAGCGTCATTTCTTCTTGTAATGTGGAGGATTAGTTCCTTTTTTTTTACAGCAAGGAAGGCAGCTCAATGGCAAAAAAACAAATAAATCAGCAACAAAAACAACGATAGGTATTGCTCCTGTAAAATAAACAAAAGAATGATTGCCCAGGAGAGGTCAGTTTCGGAAGAAGAGGTGTCGTGATACTCTCCTCTTGACCTTAAGATGACAGTGACAAAACATCTGGCAAACTCGCGGACACGGGAGATAAAAACACACATCCGGGCCTTGACATCTCGGGTGTGCTTAGAATTCCCTGAAAGACAACGAAGCGGAACGGGAGAGCCTCTTTTTTTAGGGCCGGGAAAACGAACCTCTTGTGGCAGTTGTGGAAAGTTTGTGGCTCGTGTGAAGGGAATCCTGAGGCCGCGGGTCAAGGTTGCAAAGCGAGTCAAACTTGTTTTTTTGTGTGTCACTGTTTTTGGTGCGTTTTGAGACCATCAACCTGGGCGTTAGGAAGCTTTACTGTGACGTTTATTGTTGTTGTAGTTTTTCTTTACGTCCTCGACATTGCAGTGTTTTGTTTTGTTTTTTTAGTTCAGTTTTGCTTTGTGTGTCGGAAGGCTGTTTTGTGATTGAAGGCTTTGTTGTTGAACCACAAACGTTACTATACGCGTGTTATCCGTAAAATAGGAATGATTTGGGTTTGTTGCTGTGAATTAGGGTATTAGAGGTGATTTAGTATGTTGTTTTGGTTTCATTTTATCTACTAATCTTCGTCCCCAAACGTGCCAGTTATGATTTTTTTGAGATGTGTTTGTGTTTTGTGAAGCGTTAGATTTAGCTACAAATTTTCACGTCCCGGCACGCAGCGACAGTGATGCTCAATATTTATTCTGAAACATATATACCGGATGTGTCCTCTGGGGGTAGGGAGTGACTGCGTATACACACACACACACACACACACACACACACACACACACACACACAGACGCCACTACCCTCCCCCCCCCCGTACACACACAAGCCCCCCCCCCTCCCCCCAAACACACGACACCCCACACATATACACAAGCCCCCCACACACACATACAAACCCCCCACACACTGACACATACAAGCCCCCCCCCCCCCATACACACACAAGCCCTCCCCCCCACGACACCCAAACATACAAGCCCCCCTCCCCCAACACGTCCCTGGGGCACCTGCCAGCGGCCGCGGCGGGACACGGCGGGCCAAAAGTTCCCCAGTTCTTCCTCAGGTAATTTCCTGGCGAGTCCCTACACGCAATAGCAACATTTCCCGCGGGACGCACAGCGGCGGCTTCTTATTTCTGTTATCGAGGAGATCGACGATACACGTCCCCAAAGCCGCAACCGCAGGCAATAACCCGCGGACCTAAGTAGCAGTTTCGAGGCGAGAACAGCGCGGTTAGTTCACAATTATCCGTCTCTTTGCTAATTATTTGTGTGGAGGTGTGTGTGTGTGTGTGTGTGTGTGTGTGTGTGTGTGTGTGTGTGTGTGTGTGTGTGTGTGTGTGTGTGTGTGTGTGTTCCTGTGTTTGTGTAAAAGACAGCAAACACAAACATTCATACACACACACTTCACAACAGTAACTACACTCACACTATCAGCGGCAACACATGAGGCACCTACAACATAAATTAAGCCATCCAGGTGTAGCATGAACGCGCTAGTCAGGCAGCCAACTGGGAATGTGTGACACTGGAGTCTGCGTCGCCTGTATTTTCTGTTCGCCATTACCCGCCGTTCGATGTGTATATATTGCGCTCGAGATTCATTACTGCTTTATGAGAGAGAGAGAGAGAGAGAGAGAGAGAGAGAGAGAGAGAGAGAGAATGTGAGCCCCCATGCACTTATGAATGGGGCCATTTTTCTGTCCCCTTGATTTTAATGTCGCTTTGTTATGTGCGAATTAAAGTTGGACGCCGCGTGCCTTGGATACTTGTCTGGCTGTTCCTGTCGTTGTTGCTTTGGGACTAGTTTTGTTACTGTGTGTGTGTTATCGTTTTATTATACTCAAGGTCTTTGCCAGTAAGATTGGGAAACGCTCATATCCACACGAATTATAGAAATGACAAATAAAAAACGATCCACACAAATCTCTCAGTCTTAACTTTGTCGGGATTACAGACTTTAAGACACTGACTATTAATGATATTCCGGCCCTATCTATGGCATCTGTCTTTAATAGTAGTTGAGGAGTGAGCAACGCTAGCGAATCATTCCTGCAGTTTCATCATCCTTTTTCTTTATTTTATTGTTTATATTTGGGATTTCTTTGCAAGGTCTCTTACGCAAAAGCTACCGAATGATATAGTTTGCATTTTCGTATGAGATCTGTGAGATATTCATTTCGCAACTACACGAATATACTCTTCTCGTTCATCTCGCTTTGGTATTGCGTTTTAGTAATATCAGCTATCCTGTTACCATTGCTACATATTCTTAATGGTCCACTCTGATTTCCCTCCCCCTCAAACAACAGCCCTCACAGAGTAATACGTAGACACTCACCAATACTCTTCTTGCCTTAACATTTACCGTACCGTACATTCTGCTTTCCACTCTCCATAAATTTGTTCTGTCGTTACAAGTTTCCTCTCGCCTTTCGTTTCAACATTTGCTCTTCCCAATAAAATCATATATTGTAGTTCGCCCTTAGTCCTCTGCTGACATTTGATAGTGTGCTTGATCTTGCTGCACCGCCCCGCCGCTGCTCTTGAGTCCCTCATTTTTCCGCTACCTCTGAGATCTTTGCTAACAACATCGCCGGTGAGAATAAAGACCCGCGACATGTGTTCTTGATTGTTCCTCTTATGTTGAAAATAACTCACGCTTCTGTCAAACGCCCCGACGCCTTTGATCGCTGTGGGTGGGTGGGTGTGGGTGTGTAGGGGGGGGGGAGATTGGGTGTGTCATTCATTCATGGTCTAATCACATGCTGAACTCATGACGGCCAGGCAGTACTCTCCCGCGGAGCTCTCTCTGTTTAGCTCTGAGGACCGGTCTATGGGTACTGTTGGGGCCTTACGGGCTACACATCCCCATCCAACTCGCTCAAGGGGGAAGAGTAACCGCTCCTCTCACCATCACAACGCTCGACTCGATCCTCAGCTGAGCGAGTAACAGGTTAAGGTGGTGTCCATTGAGCTATGAGGTGTGTGTGTGTGTGTGTGTGTGTGTGTGTGTGTGTGTGTGTGTGTGTGTGTGTGTGTGTGTGTGTGTGTGTGTGTGTGTGTGTGTGTGTGATTGAGACAAACAGACAGAGAGACAAAAACAGATCTCTGTCCAGTGCTTCACTTTTACGCTACATGTGAGATCATTGTCAGCAAGGTAGTCGCAACATATGTTCTTGATTGTTCCTCTTTTATTGAAAATAACTCGTGTTTCTATCAAACGACCTTTGATCTGTGTGTGTGTTTGTGTGTGTGTGTGTGTGTGTGTGTGTGTGTGTGTGTGTGTGTGTGTGTACGTGCGTGCGTGCGTGCGTGCGTGTGCGTGTGTGTGTGTGTATGTATATGAAACAGAATAAAACAGATAGACAGACAGACATGCAGAGAGAGAGAGAGAGAGAGAGAGAGAGAGAGAGAGAGAGAGAGAGAGAGAGAGAACAGAGTCATACAGAGATAAGAAGACAAGTGAGAAAAAAAATATAAAGGAAGAGAGATTAAGTGAAAAGGAGAGGAATGAAAAGAAAATATAAGAGAGAAGGAGAAAAGAGAATAAAAGACAGAGAATCAGTGAGAAGGAGAGGAATGAGAGCAAAGTAAAAGAAAATAAGAGATAGAATAAGTCAAAAGAAGATAAATGGAATAAAAAAATGAAAAAGAGAGGAGTGAAAAAACATACGTGTGTACGTGCGTGCGTGCGTGCGTGTGTGCGTGTGTGTGTGTATGTATATGAAACAGAATAAAACAGATAGACAGACAGACATGCAGAGAGAGAGAGAGAGAGAGAGAGAGAGAGAGAGAGAGAGAGAGAGAGAGAGAGAGAGAGAGAGAGACAGAGAGAGAGAGAGAGTCGGTCAACCAGTCAGTCAAGTCATTTTATCACAAACCCGATGAATTTAATTTCCGAGGTAAAATTACAATGTCTGTGTGACCATCCGCGAGTAATATTACATTTAACACTTACTAACGGAGTCGCCAAAAATGTTATCTCTTGCTGAAGACCCTCGGAGGAAGAAATTAAGTCCTCGAAAAATAAAATAGAGATTAGTAGTGTGTGTTTGCTCTTCCCGGAGTGGCACTAAGGACACATATTTCTCTCACCTGCGCTTCTCTGACATACCTTGAGGGACTTGCACGTGTAGTAGGCCAGGTGTTGAGAAACGAGAGAGAGAGAGAGAGAGAGAGAGAGAGAGAGAGAGAGAGAGAGAGAGAGAGAGAGAGAGAGAGAGAGAGAGAGAGAGAGAGAGAGAGAGAGAGAGAGAGAGAGAGAGAGAGAGAGAGAGAGAGAGAGAGCGTTTGTGTACATGTGTTTAGTTTGTTATGTGTGTGTGTGTGTGTGTGTGTGTGTGTGTGTGTTGTGTCTCCGTCTCTGGTTGTAATCATATAATTTTACAGAATCAAAGTAGTTCAGTAACGTGTATATATCTATCTCTCTTTCTTATTTTCCATATATTTCCCTCTCCTCCTTTTTTTCACATTTCTACCGTTCATCACCTGCCTTTTTTACATTTTTTTTTATAGTCCCTCTCCTTCAGCTTCTCTTTTACTCGCTTTTAATTTTTATCACCCTATATTTTCTTCATTTTTATAACTTTTTTTTCTATTTTACTGCCCACTGCTTATTTTATTTCTCATCTTTTTGCCTGTTCTTTCCTTACCTTCTTCCTCTATGGCTTCTTTCGCTGCTACAAACTACTGGGTTCATCTCTCCAATTTCCCCATCTTCCATTTTCCACTGCTCTTAATTTTATAACTTTTTATTTTATTTCATGGCTCACTGCTCATTTCCTTATATCATTCTGCCAGTTCTTTTCTTTACCTTCTTCTTTTACGGCTTCCTTCGCTGCTACAAACTACTGGGCTCATCTCTTCCATTTCACCACCCTCCCATTTCCACTGTTCTTTCATTTTATTTAATTTCATAATTTTTTTCCTCTTTAATTGTCCACTGCTCATTTCCTCACATCCTCCTGCCTGTTCTTTCCTAACCTTCTTCCTCTACGGCTTCCTTCGCCTGGTACAAACTGCTGGGCTCATCTCTTCCATTTCACCACCTTTCCTTTTCTACTGCTCTTCATTTCATTTCATTTTATACCTTTTTTCTTTTCATTGTCCAGTGCTCATTTCCTCACATCCTCCTGCCTGTTCTTTCCTAAACTTCCTCTACGGCTTCCTTCGCTGCTACAAACTACTGGGGTCATCTCTTCCATTTCACTACCTTCCCTTTTCTATTGCTCTTCTATCACCTCCATCTCCCTGCCGGCCTGGTCTCAAGTCAACACGCCTTTATTATCACCGTGTCTTCCATTTCACTACCTTCTCTTTTCTATTGCTCTTCTATCACCTCCATCTCCCTGCCGGCCTGGTCTCAAGTCAACACGCCTATATTATCACCGTGTCCCAGAGGTTCAACACGCGACGGTCACACCCTCACGCATAGTCATTCCGTTTTATATGTTTGCAGACGTTGGCTTCGCTCGTGTGCTGTTGGAGAGACCATTTCTTTGTTTACGTTGCGCAGATAGAGCTTCGTCAGAAACAAGTACTTCCGTGTAATACAAGCGCCAAGTGATATTAAAAGGGGATGTATATGAGAGGAAGTAAGAGAAAGAGAGAGAGAGGGGGGGGGGGGGCAGAAGAGAGAGAGAGAGAGAGAGAGAGAGAGAGAGAGAGAGAGAGAGAGAGAGAGAGAGAGAGAGAGAGAGAGAGAGAGAGAGAGAGAGAGAGATCAACTATTCTGCCTGTCAGTTAGCCGGTCGACAACGAACCAATTACGTAGTTAAAGTATTAGCCAACTAGCCAACCGCCACCCAGTCAGCCGGGCGGACAGTCAAAGTCAGCCAGCCAGTCAGTCAGTCAGTCAGTCCAACAGCTCAACACACAGAAAGACGCAGGAAACGGCAAAACGGCTGAGCAGACGGACGCAAAACTACGTGAAATTACAGAGCACACATAGCTCAGGAATCATAGGTGGTAGTTGTCCTAAATTCGGCTATTTACCCGAGTTGCTGTCGACTCCAACACGCGTCGATATGTTGTGCCGGAAGGGGGTGAGGCAAAAGGGATGAGGAGTGAGGAAAAAGAGGGACGACTCGTATTGTTAGCAGCAGTACATTGCATGATCGTAGTTGATGGCATATTTTGTTCTCGGAATGTTATTAGTAAAGCAATACCGAGTAAACAGCGAGGTGTGTAGCGAGGAGGCGCACCCAGCGATCCTCACTTTCCGCTGCTGCCGTTCCCTGTAATGCCACGTCATGTTTTTGGTATTTCTGATTTTTTTCCCTTGTTATTTATGATTCAAGGGAAGTTTTTCTTGGTCACGATAAAAAACGTTTGTCACGCTCTAATTTGCTAAAGAGTGTTACTTATGGATTTAAACCCCACAATTGTCGAAGGGCGTGAAATACGTAGTTTTTTTTTAAAGCTAGAAAGGTAATTGCATTTTTAATCTTAGTATACCTCAACTATTATTATAATTACATAACTATAATTACATTACATAATTGTGACTGTACACCTTTAGTACGTATTATGTTAAATTTTATATCAACACTTCACGACATTGTTACACACACACACACACACACACACACACACACACACACACACACACACACACACGTGCAGTAATACTAGCCACACTGAACTCCACAATACAACAATGAACAGTACTTGTCGTAACTCACCAATAAACAAACACTGAATTATCCGGACGACTATTCCTGACAGTAACTCTTAATAGGAAGCCAAAATCGACTCTCCTAATGCCGCAAGAGTTCTTCCTAGCGAATGCATAAAAGTGCCTCATGTAAAGATGTGACCTATCCCTCGATGCTGTGTCCTGAATTTTGCAGCGCCTCTCATCACGACACCCTGTAGCGACGCGTGGTTAGGTTTGGATTATGTATTCAAATCTAGCGGCCCTTTAAACCCGCGGGGCTTACATCATTAAAGAAAGGCGGATTAAAGGACTGCAGTGAATGGGGACTATGGGCTGAAAGGGTATCACGTACGTTAATATGTGTTCATTTGCAGAGGTTTGTTTGTCTTATTTAAGGAGGAAGAGAGAGAGAGAGAGAGAACAGAGACATACAGAGATAAGAAGACAAGTGAGAAAAAAAATACAAAGGAAGAGAGATTAAGTGAAAAGGAGAGGAATGAAAAGAAAATATAAGAGAGAAGGAGAAAAGAGAATAAAAGACAGAGAATCAGTGAGAAGGAGAGGAATGAGAGCAAAGTAAAAGAAAATAGGAGATAGAATAAGTCAAAAGAAGACGAATGGAATAAAAAAAAATGAAAAAGAGAGGAGTGAAAAAACATACAATCAAACCAGTAGAAGTCAGTCAGTCACTTCGCTGAAAAAAAAACAAAAAACAATACCAACCAAATTATAGTTTCTCGACTACTTCAATTCTTTTTCCTCTCTCTCTCTTGTCGCTTAAGAAGTAATTTGTGGCCTGGATTCAGAGGTGACCATTTTTCTCTCTCGTTAATCACGTTACCAATTAAGGCGTACGTAGTTCCCGCCTCTCCGTTACTCAAAAAGAAAAAGTGTGAGTGGATGAAGTTAAAAGGAGGCGTCGCCCATTACTAACCTCCAACTAATTTGATAAAGCCGTTAAATAATAAAACAGGAAATATACGTGTCTCAAGCATACCTGAGAGAGAGAGAGACCAGTAGCCGTCCGTATCGAATTGAGTAGATTGAAGAGGAGTCGTGGGGGGAGAGGTAAGAAGAGAAGGAAGAGGATGAGTGACAGGAGGAGGAGGAGGAGGAGGAGGAGGAAGAGAAAATGGAGGGGCAGGAGAAAGCGAAGGAGAAGGAAGTGAAAAACGAAAAGGAGGAAGTGGAAATGAAGGACAAGAAGGAGGAGAACAACAATTCAAGTCACTCTTCTTCCTCATCCCCCGAAGAGAAAGAGGAGGAGGACTACTTCAGCCTCCCCTCTTCTCCTTCACCCCTCTCCCTTCCCCCCAACCCTGCGAGACACCATTGAAGTGCCGCATAAATATCTGTTCGCAGTGGCAGGCGACTCCGTGTCTGTCTGATCAATAGACGAGGCGTCCTTTGTGTGAAATCAATGTTCCTCCCGCGATGTATATCTCTCGTGTGCAGACGGCGAGGACAGGTAACGGCGAGGCATCAAGTACAGGAAGGGAGTCTGCCGAGGCGAAGGGTGGCTGCCTCTGAATTCATAGAGAGATACACGTTCATATTGAAAGGCTGAAGTGAGCAAAGGGGGAATGGTAGAGACTGTTGGACTTTGATGGCAAAGTACGTATACATGTGACGCGAGTACTAAATTAGGAAGGCTGGAGAGATGTTGACGGGAAATACTTCAAGCACTCAACGGCTACAGGACTATGAAATCGTCCCCCAGCTTTGGCATGAATAGAGGTGTTGGAAACTACACAATTACCATGGATTAGCCTCAACATTATGCATATTTAAAGGTGTAGGAAACCGCGACGTTGAACACAATAGGAGCATGATCGGTAGAGTGGCAAACAATAATGGAAAAGGGAAACGCAGAAAGTCAGAAAGCAGCGACGAAATTAGTGACGGAGCAGTGAAAAAAACGTGTGTAGAGAGAAAAGGCAGATCAGTGGGCGAGGCGGCATCAAGCTTCAGTTTATTATTGCCGCCTGACGCTCCGCTCCAGCCCGAGGCGCCGGCGGCCGAGCTCCGAAGAGAACAAAAATGACTGACTCGCTCGGAGTCGCGTTGCTCGCCTGTGAAGATTCAGGTAGCGTGAACAGGTGAGTTGATGAGCTACCGCTGCCTTGTTACATCAACCTCATGACCTCACGCTTCCCTGCTTCCTCTGATCGAGACTGAAAAATGTTGTTGTGACTGTAAAAACGTGTCTGGCGCCTGCCTACCTCTGTGAAATACATGATTAACCTAACATAAAACCATTGACGCTTGTGTAATCAGATGAAAGACAGGCAACGATACACTAGTGAGTATGAGTATCATTCATCGTACCCCGAGGTGCCTTCATGACCCCGGGGAAGGGACGGCACGCCTCGCTGCCTCACGGACGGAGAAAGTAAATCAAATCATTACGCCAGGTGTAATCCCCGTCAAAGCGGGAAAGATGAAAGACAGCAAATTAAAAGGTAGATGAAACATTCTTCAGCCTTATAATTTTACTCTCTCTCTCTCTCTCTCTCTCTCTCTCTCTCTCTCTCTCTCTCTCTCTCTCTCTCTCTCTCTCTCTCTCTCTCTCTCTCTCTCTCTCTCTCTCTCTCTCTCTCTCTCTCTCTCTCTCTCTCTCTCTCTCTCTCTCTCTCTCTCTCTCTCTCTCTCTCTCTCTCTCTCTCTCTCTCTCTACTTTCATCCCTGCATCTGCCTAGCAAAAAGGCTCGCTATTCCTCTTATTATTTTTTTGTCTCGCCTCATATAGTTACTCGTGTCGTACCTGGTGCCCCGGAGCCTCGATGTTGTGTCCTTTTATCGTGAGTGACTTGGTATAATAATTATAGTCCGCTTTCCGTTTAATCAAGTCCCGTTTTTGTGTGCATGGTGCACGTTGCCTGCTCATTTCCCGTGCGATTTCCCGCCCGCTTGTCTCCGTTGTTTGCATCTCTCTCTCTCTCTCTCTCTCTCTCTCTCTCTCTCTCTCTCTCTCTCTCTCTCTCTCTCTCTCTCTCTCTGTTCCTACTTTTATCTCATTCGTTTGTTGTCTTTCTCTTTGCCTGTCTGTCTTTCTGTCTGTATGTATATGTGTGTATGTATATCTGTATGTGAATATCTCTCTCTCTCTCTCTCTCTCTCTCTCTCTCTCTCTCTCTCTCTCTCTCTCTCTCTCTCTCTCTCTCTCTCTCTCGGCTCTGTGACAATTTTCAGCCCTTTTTTTCCCTCGGTTCTCCTCATTACACGATCTTTTCTCTCCCTATTGACTGTTGGCAGCTGCGACCTTGGACTAAACTAACTTGCTCACCGGCGACAGAAATGCGCGCGCGTTACCCAAGAGCGAAAAGAACATGTTTACCAATTTAATTATAAAACTAAGATAAAAATGCGCGTGGTTCATTTGCCAAAGTATCTAATTAAACTTTTAGCGGGAAAGAACTTTAATTGGACAGTCGCTTAACATACCTAGAGGTAGTGAGGGAGGGAGGGAGGGAAGGAGGGAGAAGGTAAGGGAGGGAGAGAGGAAGGAAAGGAAAGAGAGAGATAGGGGGGTTAGCTGGTTGGGTTCGTTTACAATATTCTCTCTCTCTCTCTCTCTCTCTCTCTCTCTCACCCCTCGCCATTGCTTTCACCCTATTAGCGTTTAACTTTTCTCTTACCGCAGTGTTCAAGTCACCGCTGTTAGCTAAGACATTTTGCCTCATCACACGTGTTTTCTCTCGCCTAACTGTGTCTTTATGTTTCTTAACCCTCGTCCTTCCTCCCTTTTTCTTCTCATGAACTCTTTCCCTCTCTGCCATTTTCACACTTCTTCGCTTATTCTCCTTTTTCCTTCTCGCTCTGTATCGCCTTCCTGTCTCCTCTTCTTTCCTTGGTCTTTCTCATTTTTGGTCTTTGCCGTTTTTTCCTTTCCTTTGCTTATTTTTGTTCTTTTCTCATTGCTTTCCCGCCTTCCTCTTTCTTCCTCTTTCCTTGTCTCCTCTTCTCCTCTTTGCTCTCTGCCGTTTCTCTCCTTCCTTTGCTTTTTTTTCATCTCTCCTCGTAGCTTTCACGCCGGTCATGTACATACTTCTTGCTCTAAATGTCACTTACAAGACTCTACGTGTTAACTTTTTTTTTATTTTTTTGTTAACCTTTACTGTGGAGTGCGGGGAGTCAGTCAGTAAGTGCGTTATGTAATTTTCAGGATCCGTCTCGAAAAACGTTAAGGTCATCTTCGTCTTCCTGACAATCAATCCATCATTCAATTTGCCGAGGAGTCCGTTATCGAATTTGAGAGTATAACCTTGCCATTCTTCTTCTAGTATCTATTATTCCTCTTCCCTTCTCCCATTCGTATAAAAGGAGACGTGTTATAGGGCGAGCAGAGAAGAAAGAAATAGGAAAGGTGTTATGTACGATTGAGCGGAAGAGGAAGACGGACTCCCATCCAATCTCTTATTCTTTTTATTTGTTGATGTTTTCACGTTAAGGAAGGTCATCTGAGGAGTGTGTTGTGGAAGGTCGATTTGCATTATGTGTGTGTGTGTGTGTGTGTGTGTGTGTGTGTGTGTGTGTGTGTGTGTGAGCGAGAGCGAGAGAGCAAGGTTGCGGTACAGTCTGGGACAGGTCGGTTAACTAGTGAGCCAGGTAAAGGCGAAAGACAAACTAAAACATCGCAAGGTAAGCATGTCAGGAAATCCGCTGCTTAAAGATGAAAGAGAAACATATATTTCGGCCGCCACGCGCTCGCCCCGGTGCCCCGCGGCGTTGACTGGATACACACGTTAGCCCACTTGCAGATTAGTCAAGGTTTATGTTGCACTTCTCCCTTAACTTGCAGGACATGGGGAGACGGAAAGAGGGAGAGAGAAATGGGGAGAGGGAGGATGGGTTGGGTGCTGGGTGGAAGGATTTGGGATGAAGGAAAGAAGCAGAGAGAGGGAAAGGGATGGAGGGTGGACGGAAGTCTGACCCCCTCCCTCTAAACCTAAAAGAATATAAGGAGAATGAAAGAAGGAGAAAGGGTGGGGGATGGAGGAAGGGTTAGAAGCTGGTTGGAAAGCTGGCCCCCTCCCCCGAAAAAGGATAGAGGAAAAAAGAAAGAGGAAGGGGAATAGAGAGGAAGGGAAGAAGAGATGGAGGCTGAATGGAAGGCTGGCCCCCTCCTCTTAAAAGCATAAGGGGAGGAGGAAAAAGGGAAAGAGGGAGAAAAAGAGATGGTGGAAGGGTTGGAGGCTGGATGGAAGAAAGGAGAGAAGGCAGAGAGTGAGAGGGGAAGAGACGGTTGGCT
Organism: Eriocheir sinensis; assembly: GCF_024679095.1. Classification (NCBI taxonomy): domain Eukaryota; kingdom Metazoa; phylum Arthropoda; class Malacostraca; order Decapoda; family Varunidae; genus Eriocheir; species Eriocheir sinensis. The sequence goes on along the minus strand of NC_066509.1, from coordinate 6,133,445 downwards.
GGCTGACTAGATGCTTGGATGGTTGTCGTTCTTGCAGTGACGGTAATAAGACGCGGCCTTTGATCATTGCTTCCTTGCGCTCAAAAAGATTACGGCGGGAGCGCAGAAGGCCAACCCAAGCCCCGAGGGAGATGAACTTTGCCCTCGCCGGCACAAAAAGTGATTCGTCGCCCTGTCGTTCCTTTATGCTCGTCTCGTCATGTCAACTTGTGTGCCATGTTAAAAGGAAGCGTCAGTAAGAAAAGAGATTAAAATTACTTTGTCGCCACGTATGATGAAAGGGTTTAAGTGTTGGCGAGAGAGAGAAAGAGAGAGGGAGAGGGAGAGGGAGAGGGAAAGAAAAGAAAACAAACTGAGGGACAAGAAGATAGAAAAAAACAGGCAGATAGATAGATAGACGGACAGATAGACAATTGTTAGAAAGACACACAAGCAGAAATACAGACAACCAGACATGTAAAAAGCCGACAGACAAAGATGGAAGGAGTCTAAGACGAGCTGAAGGATTTGAAAATGCGTAAAAAGTATAGAAGAGCAGGAATAACGAAAGACGAGATGGAGTTGGAAGGGCTTAAGTAGGTGGAGGAGGAGGAGATAGAGGAGGATGGAGGAGGAGGAGGAGGAGGAGGAGGAGGAGGAGGAGCAGGTAAAAGGAGAAAAAAAAAGGAAGGAGAAAAAGAAGATAAGAAAGAATAAAAGAATAAGAGAATAAACTGAAGAAATGGAAAAAGAAAATGAAGACAAGGAGCACCTGTGAATAAAAACAGAGGAGGAAGAAGAAACGCATAATGCAGAGAGAGGATGAACGCAAGCGAACACAAAGGAAGAACAAACAACGAGGCTGTTTGTGACAAGCTACACTAACTATCTAATCAAAGGTGGAAAATGAAGGACAGCAAAGGCGAAGGCTTCTCCCCACCCCCCCATTCCTCCAGCCAGAGCTTGCCGGAAAGGAAAAAGTACCATGCACCTTGGAAAAACTGCATGGAAACTATGTAGGAAAATGGAAAGAGCTACCATTAGTCTACTGTTATCAGGAGGAGGAGGAGGAGAGGAGGAGGAGGGGGACGAGGACGAGGAGGAGGAGGAGGAAGAAAAAAAAGAAGAAGTGAAGAAAAGCAAGAGAAAAAAAGGAAAAAAAGGAGAAAGGAAAAAGAAGAAAAAGAAAAGAAAGGAGAAAGAAGAAAAAGACGAGGAAGAGAAAGAAAAAGAAGAAACACGACGACGATGGAGACAATAATGAGGAGAGAAGATGAAGTAGAAGAAGGAATTACAATTACTACTATTACCACAACTACAATAATAATAACAACAACAACAACAACAACAACAACACCTATAATAAAACCATAACGTAAAAATAATAACAACAAACAAAACCCACACAATTATTATATTCTTTCATTCCGCTCCCACAATACTTGGACGGAGAGGAACATTTTCTCTCTTTACAGTTTTTGGAGAGAGCGTCGCACAACATAATTATTACCCTGGGGGGTGGGGTGGGGGGGGGAGCTTTGTGTGTGTAAGTTTCTCATTATATCCCCCGAAGACACCCCGCGGAGCCGCCCTTCTCTCACGCCCCAAGACCCCCCGTGTAAATTAGTTCTCCCCATTAAAGATTCGAGGGTGATTCTCCTTTCCCCAGCATCTTGACCCCCGCTGGGCTATTTTGTGTTCTTCTCTTCTTCCCCGACCTGTCCCCCGCCCCACTGTCTCTTCTTGTTCGTCTCCCTTTCCTCTGCTTCTTAATTCTTCCTCTTTGATGTTTTGTGTTTTCTTGTTTCGTCGTGTTTAATTACGTGTATCTGTCACTGCGATCTTGCTTCTGATGGCTTCAAGGATGTGTTTTTCTCTGTTTGGTTTGCTTTTTATTTTCGTTATCATCGTTACTATTATTTTTTTTCTTTTCTTGTTCTTTTCGTTCTTATTCATGTTATTCTTTTTGATCTTCTTCTCTTTGTAACTGTCTGCTTCTCCTCCATTTTCTCTTTTCTTATCTTTCTAGGACGTCTTGTTTTATTTTCTTATTTTAACTTTGCATTCTTTTCAGTATTTTTCTCCTCCTCTTCCTACGCCTTTCATATCTCACTTCTTTTATTAGTGTTGTTCCCTCTTTTTTTCTCTCTTTCATATCCATTTTTTATTATTCTCTTTCTCCTCTATTTTCCTCTTCGTTTTTATTTATTTATTTTTTATCTTATGTTTGCCACTAATTCTTCAACTCGCATCCTCCTTCTTTTCTTTTTTCCTCTCTTTTGCAACCACGGACACTTTTTTTTTTATACCTCCATTTTCTCATATTCATCTCCCCCCTCTGCCTCTTTCTCCTCTTCTCAGGTACCTTCCCTCCCTCCCCTCTTCCATTTTCTCTTCTCTTTAGTTACCTTGCTTCTTTTACGTATATATTCCTTTCTCCCTTCTTCCATCTTCATTGTTCTGTCACTTCCTCTCTTTACACTTCTTTCTCTCTTCTCCCATTTTCTCTTTTCCTCGTCACTTCCCTCCATTACATTCCTCTCTCTCTCTCTCTCTCTCTTCTTCCATTATCTCTTTCCTCGTAACCTTGCTTCTCTCAAATTCCTTTCTCCCGTATTACATTTTCTCTTTCCCGCAGTGCTTTCCTTCCCTCAATCCCCTTCCATTCCTCTTTCACTTCTCTACTTTCCATTTTCCACTCTTCAACCTTCCATGTTTTTTCCCTAGTTACATCTCTCCACCTCCCTTCCCTTACCTTTATTCCTTCTCTCTTACCTCTTCTCTCCTTCCCTGGTCAACCCACCATCGTCTATTTTTTACCGTCCCTTTTTCCTTCCACATTCTCTACTTCTCTCCTGTCATATACCTTCCCGCACGTTCCTCTCTTCCCTCTTCTTCCATCCTCCCTCCCTCCTTGCCTCTCCTCCACCCTCAGTCACATTCCTTTCTTTCATTCACCCTCCTTCTCCTCCTCCTCTCTCTCCCACCTTCTTTCCTTCTCTTCGACAAATAGGAACCATTTTATCCTTCGCGGACTGCCCGAACAGCCAAAATCTTTATTCGGCGATTCTCCTTTTTCCCTCTTTCTCCATTAAAAGTCGCCCCCCGTTCCTTCTCTTCCCTTGTTATCTCTCTTATCTTGGGAACAGCGGCGCCACGTTCGTAATTATTGGTCCATCACGCACTTTTGTTGAAGGGGCAAATTTTTGAACCATTTATGCATCTTTTTTACTGGATAGATGAGAGGTCTGGTAATTATAAACGGGGCTCTCATTTGTGACAGCGGGAGGGAGAGAGGGAAAGAAGCGGGAGAGGGGCGGGAGGGAGGGAGTGAAGCGGGAGGGAGAGAACATGGAGTGAAGAGAGGGGGAGGCAGGAGAGCGGGAGGGAGAGAAGCGGGAATGAATGAAACGGGAGGGAGGGAAGCGGAAGGGAGTAAAGAGGAAGGGAGTAAAGAGGAAGGGAGTGAAGAAAGGGAGTGAAGGAAGGAGTGAAGAGAGAGAGAGAGAGAGAGAGAGAGAGAGAGAGAGAGAGAGAGAGACTACCAAATAACAATAGGGTTAATATTTTTTGGAAGTCTAGCGCGATGCCAGCCGTATTTCTTTCCATTGTTGGCCGCTCCTTTTCGTTTCCTCCTGTTTTCTTTTTTCTTCACTCATAAACAAGGTCCTGACAGTCCCCGGCTTCCACCCTGACCCTCTCCCTTCCTCCCCCTTCCTCCGCGGCACCAGGCAGACGAGGCTTAGTTTTCAAGTTGAACCACAAAGCCCCAACACCATCAGCGCCTCCTTGCCACCCTTTCCCCCTTTGTGTCGATTCGATGTAATTCGCCTCCCTCTTCAAGCTTCTGGATTAGCAACGTTTATGGTCTGTGGGGAGAGTTTTTAGTTCATGGTAGCAAAGATCCCTGGGGTGCTTAACGAAGTGGTGTGCCGGATGATGTTTTTCTTACAGCAAGGGAAGCAGCACAAGGGCAAACATCAAAGGCAGCAAAGAAAAGGCTAGCTACGTGCTTCTCCAACGTAAGAAATGAGAACGAGAGGCCACGAGAGAGGTCAATTTCGTGTGGAGAAGTGACTTGATACTCTCCTCTTGTTTGGTTGACTAGGCTTACTCTTTGTTAGCCGAATGGTAAGAAGAATCCAACATGAGTAAAGAGAAAAAGTAATGTAATGACTGAGCTCTGTGCGCCGTAAATCTTTCTCGTCAGTGCTCAGTGTTGCTTTCTGGGCTGCTGATGACTTCTTGTGCTTCTCCTTTGTGCTTTTTACTCGGAAGTCATCGTCGCAAATGCCCTTTGTTTTATTAGCAGTACCGTGGTAAACTGTCTCGTTACGAAAGGTTAGTGTTCAGCAACGTCTCCTCTCGTGTCATTCTTCTTCTTCATAGACTTCCCAGCAGTTTGCAGCGTCAGTTATATATTTTTTTCAGCAATCACTGCCGAATTACCCGTTTGATGTAATTTACTGTAGTCTAGAAACATGCAAGACGTTGGCCGCGCTGATCCTCGCAGGCAACAAAGGCTTTCCGCGTAGTCATCTTGCTTCATCATCATAAAGGAAGCCATTACCTTAGTCCGGGTCCGCTTAAAGTTCACCCCGTGGTTGGCAGACCCTCTGAATGAGCTGTACAGTAATGATGGCGAGGGGATTCCTGGTAACAGAGTCCAGAGTTCTATATTTTTCTTATTTAGTTCACCCTGCTTTATGGCGTAATGCATTAGCCCAAGTATTCCATCGACACAGTGACAGATATATTCATTGATTGTTGACACAGCTAATCCTTATTTCAGCTAATCCTTAATCCTTATCAAACTTTAATGTCACACGTGTCATGAGAGTTTGATCTTTATATGTGTGATATTTTCAAGAATAAGTACAAGCTCATTTACCAGGAAAAGTCTCCTTCCCAAAGTAGTTCGCCAAAAAACATTATTGCTTCAAAGAGCCTTAGTAAAGCTCTAATAAATATCAAAACATTTACTTGTCAGGACTTTGCCTTACTCCTGCCTTACTCCCTCAAGCGTTCATATGCCCCCCTCATACCCGGTGTTTATGCCTCATGACTTCATCGAATTCCCCTCACCCTCTCACCCTCTATCGTTGCTCTTGTGACGCCGATGCAATCAATGAACCAACAAGTCTGAAAATTATATTCATTGGATTGATTTGCGTGCTGCTGACTAGTTAACAACAAACGTGTATTATACATGAAAGTGTTTACGTATAATGGATTCATTTAAAGGTCAATCAGGCAACCTTTCCATGGCGTTGCACCTTTCTTGGTTAATTTGCTGATGGAGCCGGGCGCCCAGTGAGCCCCCGAGTCCGCCAGGCAAACACACTTATGCCCGTCACGATGCACACGGATATATTGTTGAGCTCTATGTTACCAATTCTATATCAAACATTTTCCTTTATTATTTCAGGTTATTAGCTCAGAGGGTGACTCGTATTATGATTAAATTGTCTGGTTAATTCAAGTAATAATCTAGCATTAAATATGTTTTTTTCCAGATATTTGAATGCTCGCGTTAGTGTTCCGTGGTATAAATTGTTCAAAGTCGCAATCAAAAGTATAAGTAATGACCAACCTGTTGATGTCCGGCCACTTCACGGCGGATAAAGATTGTCTGCCGCCATTGTGTTCCAAGTGCGGCAGAGACGTTCAGCTCTTCAGTGCGCTAATGGAGGACTCTTCAACCTCGGTGCAAGCAGAGGCTAGTACTCGACCTGCTGCCTGTCCGTTCCTCCGGCCAGGGTTAATGGAAGACAATACCTCGCCCTTGTTTCTCTAAAAGACGTGAAGCAGCGTACCGCAACATTTATCATTCAAATAATTTCTTATGAAAATATAACGGAGAAGAAAGCGTCGCTGTCCTTGTTATATTTCTTGCCAAACGAAGCCATTGTTGGGAAAACCTGGGAGCTGCATTTCTTCACGACGTCTTTTTACCAAGCTGATGCAGTGCTGGGTACAATGATGCGTTCAGTCATGTGTAATGCATTCTAATGTATTAATAAGACAGCATGGATCAGCAATGGGGGGGCGGGGTGTTGTGGTGTGTGTGTGTGTGTGTGTGTGTGTGTGTGCGTGTCCGTCCATCAGATGTGTGTGTGGTGGGCAGGGGGCAGCGTGATGTGTGGTGTGTGTATGTATCTGTGTGTGTCCGTCCTTGTGTGTGGCTGGCGGGGGGCTGGTGTGTGGTGTGTCCCCGTCAGCGCCACTCACATGTCTATTCTGTGTGTGGCGGGGAGGAGGCAGCGAGGGGCGGGGGGGGCAGCATGGAGTGGGTGGTGTGTGGTGTGTCCCTCTCCGTCCCCCCCTGCGCGTCCCCCGGCCTGCTCTCCACTCTGAATGCCCGAAACTAATTGCGTCTGGACAAGAATCTCCGAGAATTTATTGCAGTGTCGGCCGAAAATGAGAAACTGAAGTGAGTGTAATTAGTTTCAGTAAAAAAAAGACTATTTTTTATGCTGTGATATTTTTTTATATATCTTTTTTTCCCATTTCGCTACTTATTACGTCGTATATTTCGTGGATGAATAGAATGTTGTTGCTGTTGTTGTTTTTCGTATGATTTTTTTTTTGTTTAGACACGTGGATGGAAAACAAGCGTCTATAATTGAGATGTATGATTTTGTTTTAGTTATATATTAATGATTTGGATGTGCCGCTCTTTTTTTATGTTACACACACACACACACACACACACACACACACACACACACACACACACACACACACACACACACACACACACACACACACACACACACACACACACACACACGCACGCACGCACACACGCACCTCTGTCGTCACCGCCTGGAGGGGCTCCTGGAACGGAGCAACCAGATTCACCGTGCCCTCCTGCTTGCAGCACCTGACCCCCACAGTGGAGCCTGGCTCGACCCCATTCCCGCGGAGAGCCTTGGCTTGCTACTTCCCGACGAAGCAGTGCGCGTCGGTGTGGCTCTCCGTCTCGGAGCGCCTGCCTGCCTGCCACACCAGTGCAGATGTGGTCACATGGCGGACAACCTCGGCCATCATCAGCCCTCCTGCCACCGCGACCCAGGCAGACTACCTCGCCACGCCGCCCTCAACGATATCGTCCGCCGCAGCCTGACCGCAGCCGGAGTACCCGCACTGCTGGAGCCACGCGGACTAGATCGGGGTGACGGGCGAAGACCGGACGGGGTGACAATATACCCATTCAGCGGCGGCCGATCCTTGCTATGGGACGTACATGCACGAACACGTTCCGGAGCACACACATTATGGAGAGCGCCGCTAATCCAGGAGCAGCCGCCCGATCGGCAGAACAACAGAAAAGACAACGATATGCCGAACTCGCCCAGCGCCATCGCTTCGGGCCGCTAGCGATAGAGACCATGGGTGCCCTGGGCCCCGCATTCGCCAGGCTGCTCCAAGAAATAGGACGCAGGATGACGGAGCAGACGGGAGAGCCGCGTGAGGCCTGCTGGCTCCGGCAGAGGATCAGCATGCCCGTAGTCCGCGGAAACGCGGCTGCCATCAACACGGGTCCTTAGATCCCACTCCCAACGCAATACACACACGCACGCACCCACACACACATACACTTCTGTCCAAGACATAGGTTGCACGTCACAGCAGTCTGCGGAAAGGCGGGGGAAGCTGCCATCACACTTTTCGTGATGCCGAACAAATTAATACTGGTGGAGACGGCCAAAACACGCACACACACACACACACACACACACACACACACACACACACACACACATTAATGGTGAAACGTTAAAGTGGTCTCCAGCGGCTTTCTTCACTTTTCCCGCCCCGTCTGTGTGTGTCGAGGGGTGTCGTCAGAGAGGTGGACAACAACGGACAGACTGACGGACGGACACACACACACACATACACGCACACGCACACGCACGCACACACAGGTACACACACACACACACACACACACACACACACACACACACATAAAGGACTATTCGATTAACAGTAAAAATTTAGATGAATGGAACTTGCCGAAGAAAAACACGCAAACAAAACTATTAGTATACAAACGCAGACCAGCATGACACACTTTCCTTTTCACTTGCACCGTAAACTAGGAGCTGAATCAAGATTAATTATGATTGTAATGATAATAATGATAGCAGTATGAGTAATAATAATAATAATAATATTTTTTTTTCCCTGTATGTAATAAGAAGAGTAATTACTGTACTTTCAAATAGTGTTCTACACACACACACACACACACACACACACACACACACACACACACACACCACTCCGGTGGCTCAATCGGTAAAGCGCTGCGCTGCGAGGCTTAACGGCCAAACAGGCGGCGGTTCGAGCCCCGATCAGGCCGGATTCTTTCGGTTGAATAGGAGTGGTTACTGTCCCCCCTTGAGCAAGGGGGATGGGGTGTGTGGTGTGTGAGGTCCTGGCAGTACCAGAGATCGACGATAATGAGCACTTGCTCTCGTCGGGAGGGTACCTGCTGACGAAAGCGAGTCCAACTCGTGATCAGGCCGTGGTGAATTACACACACACACACACACACACACACACACACACACACACACACAAGGGCCCCCGTAAACAATGGCGGCGTGCTCTCTTAAATCCTTCAGGAGGGATATAATGACGGTAATAAAGCGAGCGAAATGAGTGTGATAATGAGACAGTGCGCTGGCCTTCCCTGCAGCGCCGCCACACTGCGCCTTAACACTACTGGACCAAATAGTAACATCGCACGCACACATGTACACACCAACATGCTCACGAACACCTGAATTGTCACGCATTTACACACACACACACACACACACACACACACACACACACACACACACACACACACACACACACACACGTCTCCCCCACACTCATACAAACACAAACTCATACATTCTCACGCATGACCAGCTACACACACACACACACACACACACACACACACACACACACACACACACGAACAAGGGCAGGCAAAGAGACAGGCGCGCGTATACACACACACACACACATCAGCCACTGGTCCGTCCCACGACAATCACACACATGCACACAGATCGCACGCACAACCCTCGCGCACGAACACCCACGTATCAACGCCCTCACACCTACGTAGAGCTGACACACACACACACACACACACACACACACACACGTTCCGCCAATATAGCTCTTCCTTCACAATATGCATCAGATCCTCTCTCTCGCGTGGGGGCTGCAAGGAGGAGGAGCTGGAAGGGGGAAAGAGGAATTAACTCTCGCTGAAAGAAATTGGAACTACAAGACACCTTTCTCTCGTTGCAGTGCGGAGGCGATATGTCTGTTTACCCCACGGTGGAGCTGCTGAGGGACGAGCAGCGGCGACATAAAGGTAAGAAGATCCAGCTCACTAACAAGACCATTAGCTGATGTCGGAACGGGACACACCCACGGTATTTTACGGCCTCGAAGTCTGGCGGCGGGTAAGGCAGGCAGGTCGTGTGGGTGAGTACGTGGGTATGGGGACGCCTCTAGGAATGAGACACGTTACCGGAGCTGGAAATGGGGGAAGCTACGTGGAAAGCCGGAAAGGGGGAGAACAAAGGATGGGTGGTGGTGGGACAAGGAGACTGTGTAAGAGGGTGAAAAAAGAGGCTGTGAGAGGGAGAGGGAGGCCCGGCGTAGAGAGGATAATGGGAACTGTTCTAGGGGCTCGTGAAGGTTGTAGCAAAGGGAGAGGAAGCCACCACTGTTTAAGTTTCTGAGAAAATAAAGATAAAAGTAATATGAAGACTCTGAAGATGGCTTGCAAAATATTTACCTCCACAGGCCAAGATTACTCAGAACACAGCTTGAAAGGAGGAGGAGGAGGAGGAGGAGGAGGAGGAGAAGTCAGTGGAGGAGGAGAAGGAAGAGGAGTAAGGAGCAGGAACAGGATGCAAACCAGGAACAGAGAGAAGACAGGATAAAGCAAAGAAAAATCTATATCCACCCCCTGTTTGCTACAAGGCCCAAAGTCGCAGGGTCTCGCCTCATCAAAATTCAGGTGTTGATTCGGATAAGCAGATTCACAGCAGTTCTCCCTCCCGGTGTCCCGCGGCGATGGGGATTGGGCGAGATGACAGATGTGCGTTGAAAGTGGATGTGATCTCGGTGACTCAGCTGCTGGGGCGACTCGTGACACGGCCCAAGGGAGGAGTGTTGGTCGTCATAAGTATGGGCGTGTTCAGGGAGGGGGGGTGGAGGGGGGTGGGTGGTTGTGTGTGTGTGGGGGGGGCGAGAGGGGATGGTTATGTGTGTATGTGTGGGAGTGTGTGTGTGTGTGTGTGTGTGTGTGTGTGTGTGTGTGTGTGTGTTGGAATAAAGTTGGAACATAATGAAGGAGATGGAGTGTGATAGTAGGGGAAAAGGAAGGCAGGAGGAGAAGGGGGAGGAGGAGGAGGAGGAGGAGCGGGAGGAGGAGGAAAGAGTTGATGAGTTTTACTACAAGGGGAAAAAAGTTTAAAGTTGTTGAAGTTCTTATAAAAGTAGTTGTAGTCAAAGTAGCAGCAGTGGTAGTAGTAGTAGTAGTAGTAGTAGTAGTAGCAGTAGTAGTAGGGGTAGTTATAGCGATCGTAATATCAAAAGTAACAAGTTTTCTTTATATACAACGCAAAAGAAAAGACAACGTATAATTCAATAGAAAACGCGGTATCCAATAGAAAAGTGTATTTGAAAAGGTCAATACACATTAACCATGAGAGCAGTGAATAGAAATAGAGGGAAAAAAAAGCACCAAGGAAGCCTCTTTTTGATCTTCACAGCAGGGTAACGTTTCCCTCAGCGGAGTACTCGCGAGTAATCATTTTTTCCCCTTTTTTTCCGTCTGGCTGTGGACTCCCAGGTGAAGGTAAGGTGATTAATCTGATTTCAATTCAGTCGTCAATTCGTACTGATTGAGTGAACTTATCCTCCTCGCCCCCCTTCCTACCCCCTACTCCCTCCCTTCCCAGTGAATTAACCAATCCAGCCACTCCACCGCTTCGCCCTATTCACTCGCGTAGATGAGCGAATCCGTTTCTGAAGCCAATATTTTACCTATTTTCGAGTTATTGGTTTTGGTGTTATTACTTTGCCAGCTGGGCGCGCTCCTCCGGTTTGGCGGAAAATATGATTCGCCCTTCCTCTGTTACTATGACCGCTCGCTTCTCCCTTTGGTTGTTGAATGAAAGTCTTTGTGTTGCTGTTGTGGGTTTTCAGTACAATTCTTTTTTTTTTTTTTTTACGTCTCAGTCTATAGCGCCGGTAGGCTTTCTTGAGGGGCCTGGATGGTATTCGACCCCAATCCGTCATGGCGTAGGCAAGTATTTTATAGTGGCGCCATCTCTTCTTAGCTCATGCTGCCCCCCGGAGCTCGTTCTTCATTCACTTGGACGGTGTCCTCTAGAGTCCGGGTTAATGGGTGGTCTTCTGGACAGCATGTGGGTAGTTTTAGGCCACTCGGTGGTGACTGAAAAATCCGAGGTGGTAGCGTGGGGATTCGAACTCGCGTCGTCCATCATGCGGTGAATGTGGGTCCCGCACGCTAACCACTCAGCCACCGCCTACCCTTTTTCACTTCCCTTCTTAGTTACTGATGATTTTGAAGTTTATGGTCTTTCCGATTACTATAAGTGTGATCACTACAGAATTATGAAAGCATTAACAACACTGGCGTAATGATATTATTCTTGTATGACCTGTAACATGTTCAAAATTATGAGAATACCGTGCTGAACCTAAGATAATCTATGTCTTCTATGAATTGCTCTCACTGTGCTTTCACAATGTCCGGCGGATAAACTATCTCTGTCGACATCGGTGCAAATCTATCACCATTGTAGTGTGCTCGAATATTAACATTGTTGGCTGATACATGTCTTTCTGATGTTTATTCGCTGGTAAGTTTCACATAAATGGAGGCAGCTCAAGAGGGGAAAAAAAACGTCTGCTAGAAATAAAGAAAGCAGTCTAAGAAACAAAGAAGTCCGAATCGTGTTATACATCGTGCACAGGAAAATACCTTCAACGCATTACGAAATACACTGCATCGAATGTGAAAGTAAAGGCTTCTCCATCTCGTTGATAATTGTGTTTGGAGTTAAAGAAAAAAAACGTCAAAGACTAAAGGGGTACCTTTTGAAAAATGTATCCGTAACCTTTTAGCGAAGAGGGAAAAGGTTAAATCAATTGGCCCGTCATTAGGAGGCAATCAATCTCGCCTCCTTCACAACAAGCAACAAAGGCCCCCCCCCCCCCCCCGCGGCGCCTCTACAGCAGCGACAATATAAAAAAAGTTTGCAATTATCTCATATTTCTCAGTCTTCTCGATGGTCGTTGTCTTGGCACTGCGGTTCTTCGTCTGCACGTGTTCTGTTCATAGTATCCCGTTTGTCTCTTTATATAATTACTCCTTCATACTTTCTGAAATTTAATCCCTACATCATATTTGTGCTCCTGACCAAAATTCTTAAATATACTTCTCTTATTTTTTCAGTTTTTGCCACCTCTAGTTTCCTTTCATCTGCATGTCTTGTTCGTGGCATCCCGTGTCTCTTCGTATACTTGCTTTTACACATTTTCTGAAATTTTGCCTCTTAATTTATGTTTGTACTTTTGACTGAAATTTTTAACTGCCTCTTATTTTATTCCAGTTTCCTCCAGCCTCATTTTTTTCTTCCTTTTTTTCCTCCACTTCCTAGTTTTCATCCAGCTCATTTCTTTCCTGCTTTTTCCCTTCGCCTCCTCTCCCCACTTTTCATCCATCTCTCTTTTTTTCCGCTTCCCCTTTCCAGTTACTTTTATCAAGCTCTTTTTTTCTTTTTGCTTTTTCCCTCCCTTTCCTCTTTCCAGTTTTCATCCAGCTCTTTTTCTCCTTCTTTTTCCCTCCGCTTCCCCTTCCCATCCAGTCCTTGTTCCCTTTCTTTTTCCCACCCCTTCCACTTTCCAGTTGCCATCCACCTCTTTATTCTCTTCCTTTTTCACTCCGCTCCACTTTCCAGTTTTCATCCACCTCTACT
>NC_066509.1:5950429-6115429 GCF_024679095.1 Eriocheir sinensis | reverse complement strand
TTTCTCATTCGTGTTGTCTGGGAGAACTCGTATCCATGAGGAAGATTGTCGGCCGTTGGGTGTCGGGTAGGGGGCCTTTCAGTAGCTCTGTTGGGGGTGACCATGGAGGAGAGCGTCCAGAGACGAGATAGATCAGCCAGGGCCGCAGTGGGGGGCGTTGAAAGAAAGCTTCGGCTATAAGGCCGTAAGCACAACAGTGACTAGACGCTGAAATGTAAGCCTCCAGGGAGGGGGAGAAGGACTGTGTTGGCCAATCCGGAGATGGTGGGTCAGGGTTAAAGGAAGAAAGGTCAAAGTGAAAGCCACAAGACACAGGGTAAAACACGCCCACAGTGTGATCTAATGCAATCAAGGAGAGACGTGAAGACGGCGGTTAAAGTGGCCTTTGGGACGCCGCTGTCACCGCGGGCCGCTGAATCCGCGAGGAAAAAATGTCCCGCGTCACTCAAGATTAATTAACGACGTTGAGGAGAGTGCTGACTTTACTTGAAACGCTTAACTCTGCGCCTCATGCCGTGCTCTGCGCCTGGTGCTTCTCGCGTCACTGTTATTCATCGTGGTAACTCGCTGAAAAACTACAAACTCTAAACTTTCGGGAAGGACATGAGGGTGAGGAGAAGAAGGTTGCGTAGGCGTGGTGGCGGCTGCGGCGTGGCGGCGGCTTCCCAGGAGTGCGTGTCGGGGAGGCTGGGAGAGTAAATGGATTCAGAACGAGTACGCGCTCTGGAAGGCTAAGGGAGGTGAATCAGGGCTGTGCGTTAGGAAGGCATGGACTGTCTGTGATGGCATGAGGTGTGCACTGGAAACTTGAGGGATAGGACTGTATCTGGAGCGTAATAGGAAGTTGAAGGGAAGAGTTGTTTTAGGTGCATGTCAAGGTGAATTTAGGTTAGGTGCAATATGTGGGTTCGCAAGGTGCATGTATACTAAAGAGGCTGGAAGACCTGACGGCATCGGGGTTTGTGTTGAGAGTCAGGGGGGAAAACTACATTGAAGTGAGTATGTGTATTGAAAAAGATGGCAGTGGGGCATGCGACGTAAGGGAGCGGGAAAGTAGACCGCAGCGGGGTAACCGTGCGAAAGGTCAGGCATGTGGTGAGGTGATTTGAGTTATATGAGGTAAGGTGAGTTTTGAGGTCGTGACGTGACATTGAGGTGAGACGTGTGTGAAGGAATAACAGGAAGTATATGGCTGTGAGTGTAGGCTGAGAGAGGTTGGAAAGTAGATGCTCGTCAGTTTATGTTGAGAAGGTTAGGAAGTAGATGGATGTGGAACGTATATTTAAGAGAGGGCAGTTGCTACGAGGCGGGCAGGCAGTTAGTCAGTCAGTCGGCGGAAAACTGTGGTGATGGACGGTCGGCCTCCATTCATCGTCTGTCAGGGGATGATGGAAACAAGTTGATTCCAGATCCAATTTGAATTAAATAATCTTTCACCAGCAGACTTTAAAAAAAAGAATGATGAATATGATGCTTTTTTATCTTGAATTGGTTTATCCCTCCCGTTCTCTTTTTTTTTCTTCCATACCGGCATTTTTCCGTTTTTTTATGACCTTTTCAACCTTCTGCCATCTGGGACGTTTTGGAATTCATTGTTGACTGATTTACGAGGATATATTTTGCCCCCAGAACGGACTGAGCATCGTCGTCATCATCATCAGCATCAGTAGCAGCAGCAGCAGCCTCCTATCGCACTGGCTTTTTTGCTGTCCATTTCCCTTATCTTTTCCATTACCATATTTTGTTATTGTTGTTGTAGGGAACGTTTTTTTGATCTTGTTCTTTTTCTTCTTGTTTTTGCCCTTCTTGTTCTTGTTCTTCTTGTTCTTGTTCTTGCTTTCTTCCTTTTCGTTTTCGTCTTTATATTTGTCTTGTTCTTGTTCCTGTTCTTCTTGTTCTTGTTGTTCTTGTTTTTCTTCTTCCTCTCCTCCTGATAGATACAACCAAAGCAATCATCACGGCGTTCATCTCAAGGACTTCCCTCCCTCCATCTTCTCTCTCCCTCTCTTCTCCCCTCCACTTCTCCCTTGTCCCTCGTTTTCCCTCCCTACCTCCCTCCCTCCTTGCCTCATCTCCCTTCTTCCCTTCCCTCCCTTGGTTCAGAAGCTTCATCTCATCGTCCATAAATCAGTTTGTTGACGTCACCTTCTAACTTGTCAGTGAGGCAATTACTTTCTCTCTCTCTCTCTCTCTCTCTCTCTCTCTCTCTCTCTCTCTCTCTCTCTCTCTCTCTCTCTCTCATCAAGACTGTATCAGACGTATCATTAATATCTTTTCACTGTTCTCTCTCCCATGTCAGAAATCGCTTCCTACTTGTATCCTAATTTCTTAAGAATCTCCAATATACGTTAATTTACGTTTAGCGTCTGACTACCTTGACGCACGGAACGAATGGGTGGGTAGGTATGCCGGGTGCTGTCAGTCCTTATAGTGAAATGCTCAAACTGTTTTTTCCATCAATCTTGTACAGAGCTGTGTTAGTGTGTGTGTGTGTGTGTGTGTGTGTGAGAGAGAGAGAGAGAGAGAGAGAGAGAGAGAGAGAGATATGAAGGTTGTGTTCTTAAATTTCTATTACCTCAGAAAAAAATGACATTATTATTCAGAAACATCTATTCTTTCTGAAATCAGAGACCTTGTTTTCTTGTATAATAGCTTGTTCCTTTAAAGATTGTTTTTAAAGACTCGCACAGTTAATGGTTTCGGTGAACTTGTCTGATATGGTTTACAGTTTCTGAAGATTTTCATCACAATTTAATTTCGAAACTCCCTCATTCCATGCCACGGAAAATACATGCCGTGGAGAACCGGCTCTTCGCTCCCAAAGACATGTATAGAAAATATTTTTCCAGTGGGTAAACATTAAAACTTTTGTAAGACTTCATCAGCATTCTGTTCGAAATCAGTGTGGCTTTGACTGTCTTGAGAAAATACATGTTTTGATATGTAGCTTTTGGCACATTACTTCAAGGAATAGTGGACGGGCAGCTTCCTCGCTCTGATCCACCTCCCCTCAGTCCATTGCGTGCAAGCCAATGCTTAAGATCTCACGGCTCACTACGAAGGGAGGAAAACGTTAGTGCCGCGAGCCTGCACCCACAGCCAGGGGAAGGGAGGTGAGGCAAAGGAAGAGTGAGGAAGTGAGTGAGGGAAGAATATTCATGAAACGGACAAAGGACGAACTAAACAGCAGGAGGGGGAGATGAGCTTGAGCCAAGGCAATACCTTTGATGCTCACTTGTCGGCTCTCAGCGTCTGGCTCACGGGTCCCCAGAGGCTCCGGTGAGAGGACCCGGGTTGATCCTCCTCCTCCTCCTCTTCTCTTCCTCCCTGTAAGCCTACCATCCTTTGCCTGCTGCCTGTTCCTCACTCTCTCAGCCGTGATAGGAGGGAGGGGAAAAAGTTTTGAGCCTGGCACATATGGAAGCGCCGTGTGTGCGAGCCGTTGGTGTCAGGCGGGAGGTTTTGGTTCATGTTTGTTTGCTCGAAGTCGTGTTTTCCTCGGGTTTGGTCAGGAGGGGATGAAGGTTATTCTCGAGATAGTATTTTCTTCTCTGTACGTGAGGTTTATCTAATTGATCAGACAGGAAGCAGTGTTGAATATCAGGGTGTTACACATACTAATTAAAATTTTATAAAGAATGTTACCTCATCTTTTTATAGTTTAGGGTTACAGTTGGTTGCATAAAAGTTCAATGGAAACGTGCTCTTGAGGATCATTCGTGAGGTAGTCCATAGTTATAGGTTGTGGATTCTATTTCTTGAACTTGATGCCTTTGCCAATTAGTGAGTTATCGATTAACGCTATGATGGAAAACATGACCTATTGGGTGATGAAGTTTGAAAGAGAAGAAAGAAAACAACATGTATACCAGACGGCGACAAAATTAACACCCCTCGCCAAATATAAACGCAAATTCTAGAAGTACATGCACCTCTCACATAAGAAAGGGTCGCCAATATTATTATGACTTTTGTTCTGGAATATCCGACTGACTTGATCAAAACAGCACGCAGGCCGGGAACACGTAAATAAACCTGAGAGCGGAAGGGCACGACCTAAACAGCGCAGGGTGGGAAGACAAACACGAGAGCAGCGCTGAATTTAGTGATGATTCATTATGACGAGAATTAGTGAAAGCAAACACGGACAGCGAAGGTGTAAGCAAACAAAGGAGACACATAGGGATTAGTCTCAAGATCGCAAGGTTTCTGGTTTATGTAAATGATTCAGAAGCTCCGAATCATGTCCCTGATAACGAGTTTCAAGAAGACGTAGGAAGCAGAATGTTATGCGCGTCAGGAGGACGACGAAAATTAATGGAAGGAGAGGGGAAGGAGCAGAGCAAAGCGTTGAGAGAGAGAGAGAGAGAGAGAGAGAGAGAGAGAGAGAGAGAGAGAGAGAGAGAGATCCGCGTTATCACAGTTTACATTCTTCAGATTACCCAGATACCCATTTAGTGACTTGCCCGAAAGGGAGAACAGGCCGCTGGGGTGGATGACCGTCTACTGCCCGAGCCTATGGATTCATAGCTAGGCGCACTAACCACTGCACCTCGTAGAAGATAACACGCAAAGGTAATACTCCTGGTGGTTTTCAGCAGATTAATTGTATCTTATTGTAGGTCTCTCAGGCGGAAGCGCTTAACAATAATCCCATTCAGAGGAGCTGATGAATATTTGATCCATTACCTTCCTTGCGCCATCTACCATGAGTAGTTTGCTCTGACTGCCAATTGTGTATCTCCGAAAAGGTTTAATTAATCTTTCTTTGGGGCGTGTTAATTGTCGGAAGAAAATCAATCAAGACATTCACCGTCAGTTAATATCTAGGTGACATTAGGGCTTTCTTGGCAGTGTGTGTGTGTGTGTGTGTGTGTGTGTGTGTGTGTGTGTGTGTGTGTGTGTGTGTGTGTCAAAGTTAACACCCTTTGATCTACAGTGTATAAGTTAACAAGGCGAGTCATTGTTGTCGGGTTACTTGTGGTGGGTTTCAATACCGTGCCACTAAACTCAGGGATGTTGAGAGAGAGAGAGAGAGAGAGAGAGAGAGAGAGAGAGAGAGAGAGAGAGAGAGAGAGAGAGAGAGAGAGAGAGAGAATTAGATATATTGACTAAAATGCTCCATGAGGCTTGCTAAGGTCTGGATCACTCGTCACACGTGAATATTCAAATAAAATAAGTTTGCTGTCCTTATAAAATATTTCAAAAAAGACCGGAAGAAAAAGTACTCTAAAAACGGCAATAAAAATTAACTCACAAATTCACAGTTCAGCAAAAGGAAGCGTGCTGATGATCATTGAGTTTGTTTAATATCAAATCGGATAGAAATGTTATAGTTTATTTTTCCAGTCAGTTTTAGGCAGTCTGTTCGAAAATTAACAGCACTTTCACAATTTTTCTTATGAACTCCAGTGATTGTCTGATTGCACTTATTTTTTCTTGTGTCACAGAGTACGGACCTTTTATTTCTTAAAGGAATTGTATCATATAGTCATGTTTGTACTTTGCGTCTTTTTTTTTTCTGGTCCACGAACATTCTTTGCGCGGATATTTTAATTTTCAGTTGTTTGGGGAAGACGGAATATATTATTTACTCGCTAGTCGTTTGACATTTCAGATTTCTCGCCTTCCACACCGCATATTCAAATTGCACCATGAATAACTCACGATCAGTAGCATCTCTCGGCGGGACGGAACTTTGTTTCTCCGTATCCTTCCTAACATGCTTCCTCATCCCCCCGTGACGCCATCAACCGAACACCCTCAATACGATGCTAGTAAATAATGCACTAAACAATCATGCTAAACGTATTCTATCCAAATGCCGTAGTTGGTTCAATACATAGATCACGCGTGAATCAAGGTGTTGTTATTTGCTATTCATTGTTCTGCATTACTTACCTCCAATTTGGGTACACACGCATAGTTAAACGTGGACGACAGAAAATGCATGCGAGGTGATCTAAAATTAGGCCCAGCACCTCGCGTGGCCGCCAGTGCGTCCGTGCCTTCACGCCGCCCTGCCCCGTGCGTGCCAGGAGGAAATCCCCGTAACTCAACACACGACGCAAACTGCCGCCTCCGTGCAAGACCGGCTGGTTCTCTCTGACTCTTTTTGACAATTTTCAGTAACTTGACGAAGCCATTGTTGGTGAGCTACTATTAAGCTCGCCTCTTTTTGCCGCGTTTCACTGTCTATCCATCCGCCCATCTGTATCTATTCGTCTGTTAGTTGATTCGTCCGGCAGTTTTATTTTTTTATTTTTTACAACAAAGGAGACAGCCCAATGGCACAAAAAAAGGAAACAACAATAAAAAAAAGCCCGCTACTATCTGCTCCCAAAAAAGAATCAAAAGAGGTGGCCGAAAGAGAGGTCAATTTCGGGAGGAGAGGTGTCCTGATACCCTCCTCTTGAAAGAGTTCAAGTCGTAGGCAGGAGGAAATACAGATGAAGGAAGATTGATCCAGAGTTTACCAGCGTGAGGGATGAAAAAGTGAAGATGCTGGTAAACTCTAGCATAAGGGGTTTGGACAGAGTAGGGATGAGCATGAGTAGAAAGTCGTGTGCAGCGGGGCCGCGGGAGGGGGGGGAGGCATGCAGTTAGCAAGTTCAGAAGAGCAGTCAGCGTGGAAATATCGATAGAAAATAGAAAGAGAGGCAACATCGCGACGGAATTTAAGAGGTAGAAGACTATCAGTAGGAGAGCTGATGAGACGAAGAGCCTTAGACTCCACTCTGTCCAGAAGAGCTGTGTGAGTGGAGCCCCCCCACACGTGAGATGCATACTCCATACGAGGGCGGACAAGGCCCCTGTATATGGATAGCAACTGCGTGGGGGAGAAGAACTGGCGGAGACGATACAGAACGCCCAACCTCGAGGAAGCTGATTTAGCGAGAGAGGAGATGTGAAGTTTCCAGTTGAGATTTTGAGCTAAGGATAGACCGAGGATGTTTAGTGTTGAAGATGGTGATAGCTGAGTGTTGTCGAAGAATAGGGGACAGGTGTTTGGAAGATTGTGTCGAGTTGATAGGTGGAGAAATTGAATTTTTGAGGCATTAAAGGACACAAGGTTCCTTCTGCCCCAATCGGAAATGATAGCAAGGTCTGAGGTTAAGCGTTCTGCAGCCTCCAGTCTGGAGACGTGTACTTCCTGTTGTGATGGTCTTCTGTTGAAAGAAGTTGAATAATGCAGAGTGGAGTCGTCGGCGTATGAGTGGACAGGACAGTTTGTTATGGAAAGAAGATCATTGATGAATAACAGGAAGAAAGTGGGTGATAGGACAGAGCCCTGTGGAACACCACTGTTGATAGGTTTAGGGGAAGAACAGTGACCGTCTACCACCGCAGAGATAGAACGACCGGAAAGGAAACTGGAGATAAAGGAACAGAGAGAGGGATAGAATCCGAAAGAGGGCAGTTTAGAAAGCAAAGACTTGTGCGAGACTCTATCGAAGGCTTTCGATATGTCTAGCGCAACAGAGAAAGATTCACCGAAACGGCTAAGAGAGGATGACCAAGAGTTAGTTAAGAGAGCAAGAAGATCGCCAGTAGAACGCCCCTTGCGGAACCCATACTGGCGATCAGATAGAAGGTTAGAAGTGGAAAGGTGCTTTTGAATCTTCCGGTTAAGGATTGATTCAAAAGCTTTAGATATACATGAAAGTAAAGCTATAGGGCGGTAGTTTGAGGGACTGGAACGGTCACCCTTCATAGGCACAGGATGTACAAAGGCATACTTCTAGCAGGAAGGAAAGGTAGATGTTGTAGGCAAAGACGAAAGAGTTTGACCAGGCAGGGTGTCAGCACGGAAGCACAGTTTTTAAGGACAATAGGAGGCACTCCATCAGGTCCATAAGCCTTCTGAGAGTTGAGGCCAGAGAGGGCATAGAAAACATCATTTGGAAGAATCTTAATAACAGGCATAAAGGAGTCAGAGGGGGGATGAGTAGGAGGAATATCGTTACAGTTATCGCTACAGATTTGCCATTACTTTGCCCTTTTTATCTTTTCTGCTTCATTGTGAACCCATTGTTGGTGAACTATTATCAAGCTCGTCTTTTTTTGTCACATAACACTGTCTATCCATCCGCCCATCAGTCTCACTTCGTTTGTTAGTTTAGTTTATTCGTCCAGCCTTTATCGCTCAGACTTATAATATTTTCGGTGCATTTTCCCTTTCCTTCCGATTCTTCACACCTCAATGCTGATTCCAAGGAGGTGAGAGAAGGTGGCGTCAAGGGAATTCCCCCTCTCAAGAATTTTACACCTGCATGTTGGATTGCCGGGGATAAAAATAACCAGGCTAAAATTGCAGGCATCTAAAGTGTGTCGTTTTATGTGGGAGAATGTGGCCGAGTCTACCGTTTTACGCTCAAGTTAGTATTGCCTTTCTTTTCCTTTTTTGGGGGGTTATTTTGTTATTTTTTAAACGAAAGCCTTGGCGAACTTGGTCCTTTTTCCTCGCTCACAATCCCACCCTCGCTTTCCGTCCTTGGAGGGTGCGGAATGTTATGTGCTCATTTTGCTGCCTCGGCGCATGAGAGCCTCCCAGCACTAGCGAATACAGATGCATATTAAAAGACGTTACTTGTAAATATTTTTCGACAGCTTGAATATTGCAGTCGCCTCGTCGCCGAATATTGAGTATTAATGCATCCGATATTGGAATTCACTTTCGAAACCTGATATGAACACGCGCGTTGTCCGACAATTGAAGCAAGGCGGGTTAGCGGCTTGTCCACCTGCCCAGGTACACACACGCGGCCCAAATCATTAGTCAAATAAATTACCGCAGCCGTTACGGTCTGTTGTTATTACTCGATGGACCCCCCCCTCAACGTGCCGAAAAATTAACCCTCATTATGCGAATAAATGATTGCTCATTACAGGCTGCAAGGAACTTTTGCGGATGTAGTATTAAATTAATTAATTAAGAACTCTCTGGATACGTATTCCCAGGTGTTTGTGTGTGTGTGAGTGTGTGTGTGTGTGTGTGTGTGTGTGTGTGTGTGTGTGTGTGTGTGTGTGTGTGTGTGTGTGTGTGTGTGTGTGTGTGTGTGTGTGTGTGTGTGTGTGTGACGATGTTAAAAGCATGAGTGGAGGTGTGTTCGATATTTTTGTCCTTCTAGCCAACACAACCACCTCATCCTTCATGTATAGAAACACGTCCACAGAAACACATTGTATTGTATCTCAACGTATACTCTATGGAACCGAGAATAATGTACCTCAGCGTCATGATACCCAGCATATAAACGAGTCAGAAACGGGGAAAAAATAAAATACCTCCTTTCCCGCAGCTGAACTGACTGACACTTAGAAATCTGCCAATAGTTTTTCCCCCAGTTTTCGCTTCCAATTCTACTACCATGTCATGCAGAAAGGGGGGGTGGAGGGAGGGAGGGAGGGAAGGAGGGAATAGGAATGGCCAAAAAAAAAAGCGGAGGAAAACTAGAGAGTTGGAAAATGGTCATGTGGTCGTGTATGAAGGTCCAGTAGAGTAAAGTAGAGTCGTAGGGTGGTGGATGATGAGGTCCTGGTGATTTTGGGACTTAGTTAGTACGTGAAGGGAAACAAAAGGAGTCCAGTGTGGAGGAAAGATCACATGTAGGCAAGCGTAAAGACAGGGTAATGTGTCTTTTATCTGTCCCTTTCTATTCTTTGGTGGCAGTGGGTAAGAGGCAGTGAAATGAAGGGTGAAGATGTCTTTCATATGATACCTGTTTGTTGTCTTTGCTACACGGACATTTTTTTTATTCGCCTCTCATTCCTGCCTCCAAAAGTCTGCATTATAGTATTTTCTGATTTTGGTCGAATTTTAGTGTTGTTATTTCTCTTTTTTTTTTCTTACTCTTATCTAATTTCTTCATTAGGACGTTATCTGTATATGTAGGCCATCGAGACCAACATTTTTCACACAATCATTTTATAATATACTGTCAGCTAATTTTTAACATTGAATAAACCAAGAAATATTTAGTGTTTTTTGTGGTGTACAATGTAAAATTTTAGACTAATTTTTCAAATGCTTTTTTTCCGTGCTTATTCAAACTACGCCCCTAAATATTTAAAACACGCGTCCGTCCCCACGACACGTAATTACATTCTACGTATAAATATGTTTCTTCAACAAAAACTAAACTTTAATGCGTTACACTGCAGCCTCACCTTGCCAGAGATGAGCTGCTGCTATCCCTTTTTATAATACATATTCAACGGAGATGTGGCAAAAGTATAACTTTTTTCACTAAAAGTGTGTGTGTGTGTGTGTGTGTGTGTGTGTGTGTGTGTGTGTGTGTGTGTGTGTGTGTGTGTGTGTGTGTGTGTCTGTGTCTGTGTGTGTGATAACATATATGATAACAAGTCTCCGCCAATTTACTTTTTGGTGACGCGGATAAAATGTTGCGAATATTGTTCTAGCATCAGTAATTACTTCGAGAAGCGTCAAAAGAAGATGAGGACGAGAGGAATAAAAAGGAGGGCGGAGAAAAGGAGGAAATGAGGAAGAATGAAATGATATAAGAAAACAACAGAAAAGGAGATCAGAGAAAGGGAGACCTGAACAAAACGCAGCTCATTAAGGTAAGAAATTTTAAAGAAAAGGAGGAAGAAGAGGAGGAGGAGTAGTGTTCTTTTTTCTCTCCCTGGCTGGCGAAACTTTTGAACTTGGTCTTGTTTACTTACCGGATGACAAATGTGGCGGCGGAAGATTCTCTCTCTCTCTCTCTCTCTCTCTCTCTCTCTCTCTCTCTCTCTCTCTCTCTCTCTCTCTCTCTCTCTCTCTCTCTCTCTCTCTCTCTCTCTCTCTCTCTCTCTCTCTCTCTCTCTCTCTCTCTCTCTCTCTCTCTCTCTCTCTCTCTCTCTCTCTCTCTCTCTCATTACTCTCTCTCTCTCTCTCTCTCTCTCTCTCTCTCTCTCTCTCTCTCTCTCTCTCTCTCTCTCTCTCTCTCTCTCTCTCTCTCTCTCTCTCTCTCTCTCTCTCTCTCTCTCTCTCTCTCTCTCTCTCTCTCTCTCTCTCTCTCTCAAGGTGTTCATTCTACGTACTTCCATAGAACTGCACATAATACCTCGTCAGTAACACTTTCGGATCTTTTTTTTCCTTTTTTTTCACTTTTGATGACTTTCACGTTCATTTTGTTTCTTTGACCAGTGCCTACATTCCCTTTATTGTCAGCGCCGAATTGTCACGTTCACTCTTTCTCGTTCCTACTACGCTCCTCTCCGCGCCTTCCACCCCACCACCCTCTTTCCTCCTGCCCCTCCGGCTCGCCCTTGTCACACGTAGGATAAGCCAGACCTACGCTGCTCTCTGTGCGAATCCCCAACCTAACTCGTATTGAAAATGTTACCAAGACTTCTACATCGGATTACCTGCCTGCCACACCCTTCCCACACCCTCGCCACACCCTTGCCACACACCGCCAGTGCCACCGACCAGTAACCACACCTCTGCTCTGCCACTCATCGTTAAACTCCACCTGGGTCTCCCTCCACTACGTTCTCATCTTTCCTCGCCCCTCCCTACCACATCTGAGCCACCTCTTTGTTTTCTTGTTCTCTTAACCGCCTCTAACATCCCCGCTGTGGTACTTTCCCTTCCACATCTCACTTCTCACTCCTCTCCTCCATTACTCAAGTTCTTATGCTCAGACCTTCCGTCCTTCACTCCATCTGAGCTGCCACTTTCCGCATCGCTCCCGTGCTGTCGACTCCCAACACCTCCCTTGCTCCGATACTTCGCTCCTCCTCCTGTTAGTACATTTCTCATGCTCAGACTTCAATTGGCTACACATTAAACGCCCTGAGCTCCTTTCCGAAGGGCTTAACGAAGGGTTTAACGAAAGGTTTTAGTTTTAAACATACTGTTCTGTTGTTTGTAGTCTTTATGCGGACCCGAGCAGGGTTTCAAAAGGCTGTCCCTACGCCCGGCCAGATTGCAGCTTTAATAATAGTATTTATTCGAAAACTAGAAGGCTGACAGACTGACTGACGTTCAAACAGACATTCACACAGACGGACATACAAACGAGGATTGGCGGGAATGGTTTTTATTTTTTTTCTCTAATGGTCACTCACTTTAAATTGAACTTTCCTCTCGAATTCTTGCGGAGATGCGGCGACCCATGCCAACGCAACGCCAATGATTGAACGGTCTGTTTCGCCTAAGTGACATTAAGAAATCAACGGACGATTTAAGTTTGACAGTCAAGAAAAATCTAAAGGTGACGGGTCGATAGTTTCTTTTTTTAGCGTGTAGTGTTCGAGAAGACACGTCAACCCTCTACTTTTCACGTCACCTTGTCCTCAGTGAGACATTTGTAAAAGAACCCAAGGGCATTTCCTTTACATTTTTTATACCGTCCTTACGTCTGTCTCCTGCCTCCCCCTGCCGCCCTCCTCCCTTGTTCACCCTCCCCTTGTATGCTCGAACAATTTATATGAGATAGAAAAAAGTATATAAATCCATGTGTTTCTAAGACTCGAGGCCACTTATCTAAGCCTCATTGTACTCTTCAAAGGCCCTATTTTGTCTTCTTGGAATTAGTGGCATCCAATTCGATGCCTCGTGGAACAGTAATTAATACACAAAAAGAAATATCTATAATTTACTGCGTGCTTCTTCTTTTACTTCTTTTTTTTTTGGCTTCTGTATTTTTATCATTAATCTGTGTTACGCTAATTTCATGAATTCTCTAAAAGGTGACTCTTGTCTAATATTTACATAGATAATTTTAACCTTTGTATTCTGAAACTTTTACGTCACTTTTTTTTGTTTCTTCCTTCTCAGCGTTCTCTCCGGTATCGCGTGCTTTAATTGGTTGTTGAAGTTTATACTTTCCTAGTAATTTGATATATTCTTATGTGAAGTTTTCGTTGTGTAGTATATATAGATGCTACCCCTTATCAATTATTTTCTCTTTATTTTGTATTTTTCTTCAGAGTTCATATTGTGTCTTCCAAACTCCTAAGAGCCGAGCAATTTCTGTGTCCTCTTACTTACCTGACTATCTCACCTTCACTTTTACCTTTCCATTTGTTAGCCACGTCCTCATGTTTTAGTTTTTTTGTTGTTGTTACGAATGTTAAAATAGTAGTCGAAGAAGCTGGCCGTGACATTACTGTTTGGTATTTCCTGCGTTGGTATTTAATTTGTAGTTTTAAATTAGTTTTTGTGTTGGATAAGTTTTCTTATTTATGTTGGAAAAAATAGGTAGTGTTACGAGTCATGTTAAAATATTAATCAAAGACGCTGCCTGTGACAACACTGTACTGTATTTTCTGTGTTGGTATTTAATTTGAAGTTTTAATTTAGTTTTTGCGTTAAATCAGTTTTTTTATCGTTCCTGTTGGAAAATCTGATGTAGCTACTTTTCCTATGGCCAAAAATCTAACTAACGCCGTCATGGTCCAAGCGACTCCCGCCCGTCAGCTCCAGCGTCCAAGGCGTGAAAAGACTCCCGGATCGCCACATCTGTCCCTCGCGCAGCCTTGACGACGTGCCAGCCTGTAGCCGAATCTCGTGCCTCACCAACCTTTACGCGGGGGAAGTGACAGCATTATGCAGACCGAGGCACGCACCGGACACGACTTTTCCATTACCGCACCTGGAAACACGTCAGCGCAAAACGTAAAATCCAATTCTTCAATACATTCACAAAATCTCCATCTCCTAAACCCTCTCTCCCCTCCCTTCCTTCCCACCCTCCTCCTCCTCCTCCTCCTCCTGCTTCTCCTCCCGCTGAATAATAATAAAAAGGCATTAGTATTGGCTATAAAATTGTGGGTTGTAGATAATGAATATTGGAGATTAGGGAAAGGCTGTAGCTGAGTATTAATGACAAATTGAGTGTGGAGGGGACGAGAGAGAGAGAGAGAGAGAGAGAGAGAGAGAGAGAGAGAGAGAAGAGAAGAGAAGAGAAGAGAAGAGAAAACATGAAAAGAGAAGAGAGAGAAAGGGAAAGAGAAACAGACAGAGAGAAAAGGGAGAGGGAGAGAGTAAAAAAATCTAACTAGACAAAAGAACTAGGGCAGAGGGGGAGACAACAAGAGAAGGGGAGTGAGCAGAATGCCGGTAAATGCAATAAAAACGGGTGTCAGGTGTTGAGGTGTAAGGTCAGGGGAAAACAGGCAGTGGCGCGTGAAACAGGTGGAAAACTTGGCGGGTGTTATTGTGGCAGCGGGAAGAAGGGGCGGAAGGAGGCGGGAAGAGAAAGAGCTGCATAGTAAACAAGGAAGGACAGTACATTGCAGCTTGGAGGAAGATGGAAATGGCGAACTATGGTGAAAAATGGTATTGTTGTGACGTTAGCTATTAGTTCAGGTGATTCTGGTGGACTTAGTGAAGCATAGTCGGGAAACGAGGAGGAAGGAGAAGGTGGCGGTGGAGGAGAAGAAAGCAAATGAACCCCGGGGAAAAAGAGGACGAGAAAGGGAAAAAAAGGAAAAGTAGCGAAGAAGGACATGGAGAGGAAAGAACGAAGCGAAGTAGTAGTTGGGGAATGGGAGACTGTGTTTGTGTTTTAAGGAAAGAAGGAAAAGGGGATGAATTTGTAAGAGGAAGCAGGTGATCATGAGAAAGAAGAGGAGTAGAAAGAGAAAAAGCGAAGGCAGCGGAGAAGGACGTAGAGAAGAGAGAATGAAACAGTAGCACGAGAATGGGAATGTATGTATGTGCAGGGGTTTAGGAAAGATAGAAAGGGGTGATTTGCAGGATAAGAGGAAACATCGTCAGTGAGAATGTCAATATGGGGAAGAAGGTAAGGGGAAAATAGTTATAAGAGGTGTGTGTGTGTGTGTGTGTGTGTGTGTGTGTGTGTGAGGGCTCGTGGTCAGCATGGTGTATAAGGGAAAGGAAGATTAGAGAGGTGAAGAGAAAGGAACGGTGAAGGAAAGGCGAGGGGGAAATTAAATTAAGAGGTAAATGGTAGATTGGGAAGGAGCGGGGGGGCGGGAGATGAAAGTTAAAAGAGGGAGGAGGGAGGGAGGCGAGGTGGAGGCATTGAGCAAGGGTTTAGCAGCCGAAGCCTCCCCGCCTCTGTTCTCGTATCTTGTCTCCAATTAATGCAAAGCTGAGTAGCCAGACTTCCATTTCCATTGTGTAGTTTGCTATATTGTCTCTTGCAAAAGCTTTGTATAAAACTGTCGAAAAATGACGCCATGCTAAAGATTTTTACGCTCACATATTAATAAAAATGACGGAAATGGTATTTTGTCAAATATTTTTATATGTACATTGCGTTTTGGTATATTTGTTGCCGTGTTTTCCTCTTTTGTGTGAAAGTGTATTTCGTTCATGTTTTAATTCCTATTGCCACTGTTGTTTTTCAAAATATTTTTGTCGTTGTTAGCGCAATGCTGCGTGGCTGCCGCGCGTCCAGGAACGGTAATATTATTATTTTCCAATGATCACAATCGATGTAAAAATTCGTTTAAGTGATAAATTCTGGCAGCAAATTGTTATTTATTTCTTAATTTGATAATCTTGTCAATTATTTTTTGAAAAATTACCTAAATATTGGAACACAAATCTACTGCCGAGGGCACGCGGGAAGTGACTGTGGCTGAGCTGCTGTGAGGACGGATGAGGAGCAGCGAAGTCGGCACAAGGAAAGGGAACGTGGTGCCGAGTGCCTTGCAAGGGAAAGATCCTACAGGGGAAGGAGAGTCTTGGGGTTGGGAATAGCATTGTAGAACAGCCTTAAAAAGTGGAAGGAATGTCTTGCAGTGGAATGAAAGTCTTTTGGAAGGAAAGGCTGGCAGGAGAGCCCAGCAGGGGAAGGAAAATATTTCAGCAGGAGAAACCCAATATAAGAGTATGGTGGACTGCAGATATAGGAATGATTTAAACTGAAACGAAAGAGGAGAGAGAAAGAAATGTTTGCAGGGGTAGATGAGCCTAGCAAAGGAGGAAACCCCTGGGGGGGAAGGAAAGTCTTGCAGGGTGAGAAAAAGCTAGGAGGAAGGGAGCCACACACAGGGAGGAAAGTCGTGCAGGGGGAAGGAAGCCTGGCAAGGGGACAAAGTCGGGATTGTCTTGTTGCAACGCTGTCCCATTCGGTATGCAAGTCGTTTGCTGCTCGCTGCCTTGTGTTTGGAATTTGCAGTCTTTTGAGTTATACCTGGCCGACCTGTGTGTGTGTGTGTGTGTGTGTGTGCGTGTGAGTGAAAGAGTAGGAGTAAAAAGTGCAGGAATAAAAGAAAAAGTAAAAGAGTAGGAGTAAAAGAGTGAAAGAGAGTGAAAGTAAGAGTGAGAGTTAGAGTGAGAGTGAAAGTGAAAGTGAAAGTGTGTGTGTGAGAGAGAGAGAGAGAGAGAGATAGAGAGAGAGAGAGAGAGAGAGAGGAGTCAGAAATGAAGGATATATGAGTTTTCTTTTTAATCTCATAATGGCGCGCTGCATAAATCATGATCTTACTTTCTGTGTTTTTCAATATGCATCCGGAAGAGTAGGAAGAGTAGGACAGCCTTTTCTCTTTATATCTATCTATCTATCTGGTATTCTCCCCTCCCTGCGCCACTAACCTCACTCTCTCCTTCCCCTCGTCTCCACTTCGTTCTCTGATGCTCCATAATTTTCTCCTCTTACTTCTCCTCCTTCTCTTTTCTTCCCATTCTCCTCTTTCCTCCTCGCACGACTTTCCCTTTTCGTTGTTTACCAAATATTCTAAAAACACTTGCCTCTGGATTTTGCGGTTCCTTTTCTTCGTGTTTTCTTCTCCAACCTTCTTTTTACCTCCTCTCCTCCTCCCATTTTCTGTTGCTCCACAGTTTTCTTCTCCCTTTTCTCCTCTTTTTTCGTTCTTTCCACCCTCATCACATTCCTTCCTCCGATTTTCCCTCTTTCCTATTCCTTCCTTTCGTTGTTTAGCAAATAATCTAGAAATACTTGCCTCTGGATTTTACTTTCCCGTTTCTTCTTATTTACCTGTCCCACCTTTTCTCCACCTCCCATCCTCCTCCTTTTCACATTCCTTCCTCTTACAACTTTCCCTTTTTATTCCTCCTTTTCGTTTTACCCTTCCGTTTTTTTTATTATTTTTCTTCTCTCACCTTCTCTCTACCTCCCATCTTCCTCCGAGTTTCCCTTTTCTTTTATTCCTCCCTTTTTTTTCATCCTGTAATCGACAAACTCAACTCGTACCATCGGCTTTTCCGTTCTATTTCCGATCTCAGTTTTTCTTGCATCCGTGAGCACCATTGTTTAAAATATTAATGGCGGATGTTTTCACTCGCTCTCAATAATTTACGCTGGAAGGAATTATGGATTGTGCATTTGGCTTCACGGCAGAGGATGCGATACAGCGCTCATCTCTACCTTGAAACTAATCTTGCTTCTCCTGATTGGCGAAACTGACAATACGGGTGAGTGTAATTGGTTTAAAAAGTGCTCTCGGATTTACTTGATAGCATCGCGTCCACAAGTTAAATTAGCTTCTTGGTTTGAAAATGTATTAATCCAAAGCCATTTTCTTTCCTCTCATGCCTAATGGAAAGTCATATGAGTGATTGCCTGCTTCATTTCTCGCGATCTCTGAAAAATCATTCGAGTTCGTCAGGAGGTAAAATTTATGGTCTGGAGATGAGGAGTTTGAAGAGCGAAAAAATAATGGTGATGTATACAGTCCAGTGATATTGGCAGGAACCGTAGTAGTAGTAGTAATAGTAGTACTGAGTAGCGGGCTTTTTTTCACATTTGTTATCTTTGTTTATACCCTTGAACTGACTCCTCTACTGTAAAAAAAAAAAAAAAAAGTAGGGGGAGGAGAAGGAAGTATTAGTATTAGCGGTAGTATAGCAGAATTAACACTTGCATAAAAACGAAACAAAAACCAAAGTAAGCAAAACAGCAAATAAACAACAACAACAGACTAAGGAAAGAAACAACAGCGGCAGCAAAACACCTAACATCATCCATCGTGTAACAACAACAACAACAACAACAACACCAGCACAACAACAAGGCAACAAAAGGCCACAGCTCATGACTCCGCCAAACCCTATTTTTTTCCCTCTTTTAAGCAGCTCTTGTTTGTCGGCGCTAACGCATCTGCCAGACCGTCGACTTTCACGCTATCCTCGTCCTCCCGTCCTCCCCCCTCTCCCACTCCCTCTCTCACTCCCTCTCCTCGGCGCCGGTGTTGAGTCGTAGTGTAATGGAGTGAGAGAGAGAACAGGGGAAGCTTCTCACCGCTGCGGGAGGGAGAGGCTGGAAGATGCGGAGGAACAAGGGAAATTAAGCGAAAAAGTGTTTACCCGAAGTCCATTTTCGACAAGTTTTAACCCGAGGAGGAGAGACACGGCGCTTCTCTTTTCCCTCTTGAGACCCCGTGATGAAGAGTACCCGAGTGAGACTGTGAGCCGTGTGTGTTGTTTTGTCAAGACTCCTCCCACTCTGCTGCTTTCGTGTTGTCTCTTAACTTCATTACTTTCACTACCACCACCACCACCACTACCACCACCACCACTACTGCCACTACCACTACCACTACCACCATCTCACCATTACTGCTTATTTCTTCCACCACCATTCGCTTTATCCTCGCCGTCAGCTTCGTCATCATTCTGTTTGCCACCACCACTGTCATTATTAACATTGCTACTCCATTCTTCCACTGCTTTTTATCTTCATTATCATCATCATCATCCCCGACGAATCATTTATCTTCATCATTATTACCACTTCTTCCTTTTCACCACTACCATCAACATCACCATCATCAACCATCACCATCATCACTACCACACCTCTTTCTTATACTGTCATTTTCACCATCATCATCATTACTTACAGCATTACCACCGCCAACACCATCATCACCACCACCACTACCATTACGTATAGTCACGAGGTTGTTTTTTCGAAGTCCAACCTTAACGTCTTGGCTTCGCTCGGGGGAACTCCTGGATACACTCTCCCAAGTGCCACAGCAAGAAATACACCCACACTCCTTTTTCATTTCATTTGGTGGGAAATATCGCCGTTAGAATGTATCGCCTTATAAGTCAGAGTGTGCCGGGGCCGGGGAAACAGGGCGAGGAAGGCGGCGAGCTATAAAGTGTGTGTAGCCTTGAGTAGATGACTTTTACTTCCCCAGAAACAAGACACAGAGGCTAGGGGGCAGAACTCCACTCGGTATAGTTGCTATGGGAGTGCCGGGGTTAGGTAGGGATGGGAGGAAGGGATGGAAGGTACGAGATATGTGTGCGTGTGTGTATGTAGGTGGAATGGTAGAAACTAGGATGGGATGAAGGTAGGAGGAGCAAAAAGCAGAGAGAGTACTCGGACGGTGGAATAGAAGGAAAGTTAATGGGGTTTGCTTTTAGGCCACGGAAATCAATGCGAAAAGGTGTTGTTAATGATATCCAAACATTCACTTTGTGCCCTAGAATATCTGAACGGCAACCTACTATAGCTTTGTTGGGGCAGTTTTGTGGAATGTTTTGTTATGTGCTCATCGTTCGAATTAGTCATTGTTGGTGTTAAAAAGAGGAAAGAAACATTCACATTTCGCGACGATGTTAGGAGGAAAAATTATTGTGGCTTGCGTTTCCTGATGCCCCGGGAAGAGCAACGTAACTCAATGCTCTGAATTTAACTTTACTGCGAGACTCTACATTACCTCATTGTCTCTATGCGCTATTACGCTATCTCATGCGGTGTTTAAAGCTTCAAATGCCGTGAGTTAAAAGTTATAGCCATCGTTTTAAATGCTATGAAAGTGTTGATGAAAAGAGGACGATACGAACATTTTTTTTTTTACAGTAGCGGAAACAAATAAAAAGAAAACAAATAAATCCCGCTCAGCACTTCTCCTGTAAAAGTAAAGAGAAATGAGTGGGCAAAAGAAGAGAGATCACTAGAAGGAATGAAAAAAAATAAAGTAATAAAGTTCTTTGCTGTGGGATAAAAGTCGACACAAAACCTTGACGGGAAGAAAAATTACCGTCTTATTATTTTCCTGGTGCTGTTTTTTTCTCGTTTTTGTCACGTGGCACGGATATCATACGGCACTCGAGACGTAATTCGGTGGAACATAAGAAAATGCATCGTATCTGTTACCTTCCTATCCCACCTGTTATTTTCCCTCCTCAAGTGCCATCCCCTTAATTACCACGGGGCTGACGGCAGGTGATCATCCTCGACTCGCTCTCTCCCTTTTTTACCTGATGTGTCCTTCGAGGCGACACGACAAAACTCATCGACCTCCTTTTCTTTCTGTATTTATCTTGCGGCAGTGATTAGTGTTGGTGGAGAAGGTAATAGTGGTAGTAGTGGTGGTGGTGGTGGTGGTGGTGGTAGTGGTGGGTGAGCTGTTGTGGGGAGTTTCTATTAAGCTTGCTAGTTAGTTCGTCATGCTTGTTTATGTTGTTCTGTTGACCTCAATGATTCCGTTTAAGGCAGCCACACACACACACGCAAGCACAACTAGCCCCCCTCCCCCCCCACACACACACACAACTCACCCCCACCCCCCCCCCACACACGCATACACCCAGCCCACAGAAACAGACGCATACAGACACATACACATACACATACACACACGCACGCAGAAAACAGACCACCTCGGTAACTTAGCTGGCCACTAAACAAGCAACGGACATGTATTTTCCATTTGTACGTAGATGAATGAAAAACGGGACAACAGGGGACCATAACCCCTCATAACTCTGCCGCCTCCGCTGGGGGTTGCAGTTTATAGTCTGGTGTCGGTGTGGGTCTTATAATTACGGTACAATTAATTTTATCCCGGTCGCTTGGGGCTTACCAGGGAGAGGAAAGTGGGTTGGGATGTAAAAGTTGAATGGAGAGAGAGAGAGAGAGAGAGAGAGAGAGAGAGAGAGAGAGAGAGAGAGAGAGAGAGAGAGAGAGAGAGAGAGAGAGAGAGAGAGAAGAATTTAAAGTTTCTACCTATTGCATTACTCTAGTCTTTTTAAAGTGGAGTATGGTGATGATGATGATGATGGTGGTGGTGGTGGTGGTGGTGTGTGTGTGTGTGTGTGTGTGTGTGTGTGTGTGTGTTTGTTCCAGCCGCATATTGACCTTTTCCGTTTTATCTTCGAGTAGGCAAACAGTTTACGGACACATGTACATTCGTGACGGCAAGATTAGAGCAAACTGAATGCTTCAAAATGTATTCGAAGCTACTTTTTTTTTGCGTGTATGTTAAAGCAAACTCGGGGAATGTAGCAGGAATATAGAATAAAATAATCGGGTTTAGATTCAATCCGTTTAAAAGTTAGTGTTGATTTCAAGTTTTATATCTGCTTCGCATTTTTCATTCTCTCGCAAGATACGTAGATAATTTTTTTGTAATGGATGGAGAAATACGATGAGAATATTCCGTAGTGTAGATTAATTATGAGCTCGATTTGGATGGTAAATTATCGTTTCCCGTTTCCCCTTTTTTTTTCCATTACGCCGTTTTAATGTGTTTTTAATGGCCGTAGCAAATTGAGTCGTCAGCAAAAGTGTAATGGTAATGTTGAAACACGAGGTGGCGGGGGAAAAGCCTTCGACAATGAGCGGGAGAAATAACGAGAAAAAAAAAAGTGATATAGCTCCAAAAAACACACACGGAAGGTTGTTCTTTTTTCCGTCACTCTTGTTATTTACCGACAAAGAGACGGATAACAATGCTACTTATATTTAGGCCTAGTTTTTGTTCCTTTCCTCTCTCTCTCTCTCTCTCTCTCTCTCTCTCTCTCTCTCTCATATTGTTTTTTGTTTGTTTGTTTCTTCTCCGAGTATATTTTTATTTTTATTTTCCACATCTCCTCACTTATATGATTAGTTACCCAATTATTTTTTTTTACAGCAATATAGCGGTCTTACGATATTATAATGTTCTGATCACCACCAAACACATATCACAATGCCATTAACGTTGAATAATCCTCTAGACATTTTCTATTACCGTCGTGCAGTTTTTGTCTTTCTATATTTTACCTATAATGCGCGGCTCTATCTGCCCACCGCCTCCCACATGATGATACGAATACCTCCATGACCTTCTTGCGACATTTTTTTTTTTGCGCTATATCCAACCACCTTCCCTCCTTCCCACCTCTCCACACGTTCCCTTTCATCATTCTCTTCCGTGTCGTCCTTCAACATTCTTCAATATCAACCTTTTACATCTTCTTATTACATCGGAATCTCTACGCATTCAACTCTGCGGTCTACCTTTTTCTGAGCCTATGATATTCAGCAACATAATTTCTGCTCTATTTCTAACTCACTGATCTTGCTTTCCCATCCTTTTACGTCTTTCTCGTCTCCCCGTCACTTTTCATTTGCTTTATACCGTGTCCACTTGATTTCCTGCTGTCGTCAACCATACCCAGACCCCTGTACCAGACTTTTTCTTACCTCTCTTTTAATCATATAGTTCATTGCCAGGATCTTTATAAACGCTCCTTTCCTCTCTGTAAGCAATCTCTCTCTGCCTTCCTCTGCCCCTCAATGAA
Organism: Eriocheir sinensis; assembly: GCF_024679095.1. Lineage (NCBI taxonomy): Eukaryota > Metazoa > Arthropoda > Malacostraca > Decapoda > Varunidae > Eriocheir > Eriocheir sinensis. The sequence goes on along the minus strand of NC_066509.1, from coordinate 6,092,958 downwards.
CGAAGAAAGACAGGCGTCCATAGCGTCCTTCATTGTTTGCTTTTCATCACAACACTCAAACGGGAAGATACATTGTACGTGTTCTTTTTATTCTTCATTGTTGTCACACACACACACACACACACACACACACACACACTTTCTCTTACTCGCCACAATTATTTTCCTTTCCTTCATTCTCTGTTTTTTTTATTATTTTTTTCCTCCTGTCCATCATATAATCTCCACCGCTCGTGTTTTCCCACTTCCTTTATTCCTCAGCTTCTCCGTCCTCTTTTTTCTTTCTTTTTATTTGTTATTCTCCTGTATCTCTCATTATTATTATGTTTCCTTTTTTCATTCTCTTTTTTGTTGATTATTTTTTTCTTCAGTCCATCATATAACCTCCGCTGTTCGTTTTTTGTTTTCACTTCCTTTCTTCCTCAGTTTTTTCCTTTTTTTCTTTTTACATGGTTTTTTTTTCTCCTACATCTTTATTACTGTTTCCCTTCCTTTCATTTATTTTCTTTACTATCCATCGTAATATCTCCGTTCTTTTTTTTCCACTTCCTTTCTTCCTCAACTTTTATCCTTTTTTGTTGTCTTTTCTTTTTTCTCGTTTTTTCTTCTCCCTACATCAACTTCATTATTATTACTATCATTTTCCTTTCTTTCATACTCTTTTGTTTATCTCTCTTCCTTAACATCATATAATCTCTACCTTTAATAATAATAATAATAATAATAATAATAATAATAATCTCTACCTCTTTTTTACTTCCTTTCTTCCTCGTTTTTCTTCCTTTTTTGTTCTTTCTTTTTACTCACTTTTTTTCTTCTTCCTACACGTTCTTCACCATGTTCCTTTCTTCCCCTAACTCTTTCATCGTTCGCTTAAAGAGACTAGATTCACGCGGAGGAGGAAGGACCCACGCACGATACGGACGGACGTGGAAAAAGCCCCCTTTGCCCTCTCCAAATGCCATCCCGTAGAAGATGAAGAAGACGAAGCGCTGCAGCATCAATTACCAGAACTACAGAGGCAGAGCGATTTACATGTCATAGAAGAAGAAGAATAAAGGAGAAACATTCGTACAGAAAAGGGAACAAAGGAAGCGAGTATTTAAAAAGAGTCTTCAGTTTTGAGAGCCGGAAAGATGTGAAATAGAGGAATTATATTAGAACTATCGAGTTTTCTTCATCTTCTTCCGTGTCCGTGGATGAGAGAGAGAGAGAGTGTTGGAAGCAATAGAACAAAAGGAGGAACGAAGAGCGAGGAAGAGGCGAAAGAGGAAGAGAAAGAGAGGAATTATATAAAGGAAGAGGAGTGAGGCGGACGAGGACGCGGACAAGGACGGAAAAAGAAGAACGACTAAAAGAAAGAGGAACTAAAACAAAGGGAAGAAGAGCAATACGGGGGAAGGAGATAACCAAGAGGTGGAAAAGAGAGCAAGAGGAGGTCACGTGCAATGGCGTACTGGTGTAAAAAGAGGATGAGAAAGAGGAAAAAGCGAAAAAGCAGTAAGAGTTGTAAGAGGAACCGGAGGAACGGGTTATGTACGGCGTGCTGGGGTGGGCGGAGGAGGAAAAAGAGTGGGAGGAGGAGGAGGAAGAGCAAGAAGAGGAACATTACCCAAAAAGGCGAAGAGGAAGACGAGGAAGAGGAGGTAGAGGTGGTGGTGGAGATACGTGCTATGGGTCTACTGGTATGCACTGTGGCGAAGAGTTAGCGGTGGTGGATGGAGGTAGTGAGGCAAGTTTTGGGACAGTTGAAGGGGGCCGAAGAATTCCTGCAGAAGGGGCCAAGATTGATGAGGGAGGTGATCAGTGTCCTCCGAGGGGCTCCTGGATGTCCCCACTAACTCTTCCAGGACACAGTAAAAACGTCCGCCTCTTGTCTTGCTCTTGAGGGGTAATGGGAGTGTGAAGAAGAAGAAGAACAGGAAAAAGGAGGAGCAGGTGGCAAAAAAGGAAAAGAATAGAAAAGAAGTGCGAGGAGAAGAAAGAGAAGGAGAAGCAAGGGGAGAGGGAGGAAGTAGAAAATAACCTGAGGAAGAAAGAGAGCATGAAGGAAGGAAGGAAAGAAAAAAAAAAGGAAAAAAAAATGCAAGCAAACAAAAAAAGACTGTGATAGAAGAAGAAAAAGAGTAAGAAAAATAGGAAAATGGAGGGTGTGGAAAAAAGAAAAGGAATAGAAAACAAGAAGGAAAGGGAGGAGGAGGAAAAAGAGGAGGAAAAAGAATAAATAAATCACGAAAGAAAGAATGAACGTAAGAAAAAGTAAGTAAGAAAAAAAGAAAGAGAAAGAAGGAAGGAAAGAATGAAAGAAAGAAACGCGGACAGAGAGAAAGGAAGAAAGAAGGAAAAAGGAAAAGAAAGTAGAAAGAAAGAAAAAACTAAAAACAGAAAAAGGAGAAGAAAAGGAACTAAAAGAAGAAGAAGAAGAAGAAGAAGAATGAGAGAGATACGTCTTATCAGGCTGCTCGTGAAGAAAAGAGGTGGTGGTTGGAGAGGCGGCTGAATGAGGAAATTAACTTTTGGTTGTAATTTATTTTTCCACTCAATGAATATATATATGAAAATAACGACTTTTCTCTCATATTCCCTTTACGAATGAAGCCCGTCACTAAAAGGGAATAGCATATTGAAAGGCTGGTAAATAAGTTCCTTTCATTAATATTTAGATAGGCATTTTTTAATAAGTGTTTTTTTTTTTGTTGTTGTTGTTGTTGTTGTTGCTTTTGGCGAGCGTAGAGTTGCGGAAAGTGTGATGTTTCTTATTTTTTCAGCCAAAGTTCTTTTTAAATGTTTTGTTGTATTCTCGAACACGTTTTTAATAATGTATTTTGTCCATCGGCAGTATTGTTCCTAGATCTTTGTTTGCGTTCCCATCGAGAAAACTGTTCCATGAGAAAACACATGCTGGAAGGAGGCGGCCGAGGCTGTAGCAGGATGTCCGCCTGGCCTGCTGGTCGGCGCCTGTGTCTTGTTGAAAATGCAGCAGCGATTTCGAATTTCACACTTGTCAAGCCCTGTGAATGCCTGGCGAGTCTTGTCCCGGGCCGCCCCGGGATGACAGGATGTGGCGAGTGATAGAAAGTTAAAGACATGGTGTGGGGAAGAAAGGAAAAAGAAACACTGGCACACACGGGATAAAATATATATACATTATCTTGGTAAAAACCACAAATTATGAAATACGAGAGGACTTATGTGGTGTAGCAATAAGGAACGTACACTTAGATAAAATGTATAACAGCGCCCCATCCAGAGAAAATGACGAGGATGAGTGTGAGTGTAGGGGACGACGGGACGCAATAAATATAGCCTTAAAAAGTATAATGCTTCTCTCTTCTCAAATTTTAGGGTTAGACGCGGAAGATAGGGCGGGCGGGGCGGCGATACGCTGTCGGAAAATAGAGCATAAAACGATACATTACTCTTCCTTTTCCAAAACTTTATGGGTTATTCTCCTTTTTATATTAGTGATTCGTCATGGAGATCTCCTTTAAGGCTTGGAGAGGGGGGTGGAGGGTGGAGGAGGAGGAGGCCGTGAATGGGTGGCGTATGAATGAGCGATCCTGGCGTGTTTAATGTTTGGAGTGTCCTGGGGGGCGGCGAACTCACTTGATTGATTTGTAAATGAAGGAAAGAGGGGAAGGTGAGAGGAGGAAGCTAGAATTTGTGAGGGGACAAGTGGAATTATTGACGAGGGGAAGGGAGGGGAGGGAAGGGGAGGGAGTAGCGGGATAACTGAGGGGAGATTAATTTACTCCCTTAATGGTACAGAGAATGAGGGAGGGAAGAAAGGGAGGTAGGGATGGAGGGGGTGGTGAGCGATGGAGTAGAAGGGAGAAGAGGAAGAGGAAGGAAGGGAGAGAGAGAGGGAGGAATATTGGCATTGGAGAGACCTTACATTTAACTTTCTTCTCTCCCTCTCCCTCTCTATCTATCTATCTATCTGTCTATCTATCTTCAACCCTCATTCACTCCTCCCTTCACAGTTAAAACCATTCTCCGTGGATTTACTTCGTTTATCGCTCTTTTATGCTCCCGTACTTCTAACGTCATATTTTCGGCAGCGTTTACGTCACTCTTTTATTTACGAGTCCGCCTCATCCCCGCCTCGCTTTTTTTTCCCTCGTTCATGTCTTCACGCGCCGCTTCGTTCTGACAAACAAACTAGATTTTACACACACCTCGTAGTCGAATTTTGTGACGTGAATCAGACAGTGGTATAGTCTTAGTAGTAGTAGTAGTAGTAGTAGTAGCAACAACAGCAGCAGTAGTATCAGTTGCTGTATTAGTAGGGGTAGTAGTAGTAGGAAATAACAAGGCTGCAAATTCATGACTTATCCGCGCGTGGAGGGAACGGGCAAGAAATTCGGAGTGTGCGAAGGCAAACAGATTGTGCCGTGGCGGTAAAACACTCAGGTAATTGTTGTGCCCCGGGTAAATACGCGAGCAAATAGTTGTATTATGTTGCTCTCCCTAGACTAATGGAGGCGAGGGGATAAGCTTGCTCTCTCTCTCCCTCTCTGTCTCCCTTTCTCTCGCCCTTTCTCTCTCCCTCACATAATAAAACAGAATGAGAGAGATACATAATGCACTATTCCGTAACAATCATCTTACTAACCCTGAGGGAGTGAGGAGGGGGAAGGAACGGACGCGGAAATGAAGAAAAAAGAGAGAGGGAGAAGGAGAGAAAGAAAATTAGTAGTAAGGGGGAAGGAAACCGAAAAAGAAAAGGAAAGGAGACGAGAAGTGAAAGGAGGAGAGGGGCGCTAGAAGGGGAGAGATGAGGCTTAAGGGGGAAGGAAAGGGAGGGAGGAGAACAATCGAAGGGGCAGACGGATCCTTCTCCCATACCTTGATTGACTTACCTGAGGCTGTATCGTGGCTATGAGACCTTAACCTGATTTCGTGAGATCGAGTGGCTGGCTGGTGGCGGTTGGCGGCTGGAGGAGGACGTGGCCTTCTGGTGTGTGTGTGCCCCATCTTTGTCTTCGTCCTGGGGGAGATAGAGGAGTCGGGGGAAGGAGAGGATAATGAAGGAGAGGAGCGGGGTCACGGGGGAAGGGGAGGAGAAGGAAGGAGGTGAACGGGGGCATGGGGGAAGGGGAGGAGAGGGAAGGAGAGGAATGAAGGGGATGAGGGAGAGGGAAGGAGGGGAACGGGGAGCTTGGGGAAGGGAATGAGAAGGAAGGAAGAGAACGGAGGGCACGGGGGAAGGGGAGGAAAAAGAAGGAGAGAAACGGGGCAGGTACGAGAGAAAAAAGGGGAGAAGGAAGGAGGGATGTCTCTAGTCTCAGGAGGTGCAGGGAATAGGAACCAGAGGGAGGTGGCGGGAAAGAGAAGGATGGATTTATAGGGAAAGATGGCGGTGTGCAGTCTTGAATTCTGGTGTTGTTGCTCATGTGCGTTTGTATGACTACCACCACAACCACCACCGGTATACCGCCATCACTATGAACAGAGGGAGAGGGAAGGAGGAATTGATTGGAAAGCGCATTGGAAGTGAGGGAGTGAGGTTTGTATTTCCGGAAGCACTGGATGTTGGTTTTCGTCTTGTTGTTGTTGTTGCTGCTGTTGTTGTTGTTGTTATTGTTGTTATTAATGTAGATAACCACCACCACCGTCACCACCATCATCACCTTACCAATAACAATAAAAGATAACAATAACATCAGCATCGTCACTAACACCAACACTCCCAGACCAGTACCCCCCCCACACCAAAAACAAACAAATAAATAAACAAACAAATAAACACAAACCCCCACGCACCAAACACACACACAAACAAACAAACAAATAAACACAAACACACACGCACCAAACAGACTCTTTCTCTCACACACATACATAACAGACACGCTCACACAGTGTCTGGCTCTGTGATGACTCTCTGATGACTTTCAAAAGACTCCTGACCGATTTCGTGCGTTGTCTGAAATTTACGAGCGAATTATTCCGAGATAAGCGATTGTAAATTCTTCTCTTCTCTCTTAAATCTCTCGCGCCGGACACTTTCCTCTGGCAGGCGTGTTTGGGGTTCCTTCTAAAACGTTATCAATTTACCAATCTTGGGGTTATTGATGGCTTGTTGTGTGCTTTCGTGCGCCTCTCATGAATAACTTTTAATAATCGCCTTTCTTACATAAAAATGGTCAGATGGTCGAAATTAAACTCATTATGTAATCCATCGCTAAATTGGTGCGTGTGTGTGTGTGTGTGTGTGTGTGTGTGTGTGTGTGTGTGTGTGTTTATACCAGTGTTGCAACAGGAGGCGAGTATCAATCAAGCTTCTACCTCCCTCCCTCCTGCCTCCCTCTCTCTCCCTTTCCTCCCTCCCTCCCAATCTCCTCCCTCGCAATAGCTCTCCCTATCCAATCCCTCCCAGTCCCTCTCATTCCTCCTTCATTTCTCTCCTACGCCTTCCTTGCATTTTCCCTTATTCTCTTTTTCAAATTTCCTTTTCCACTCTTTATCCAGCTTGTCCATTCCTCGTTCATTCCCACCCATTCCTCCTCCCTCCCTCCCTCCATGCACCTTTGTATCTGCCTCTTTTCCATTTCCCATTTACCTAGTCACTCCCCTTCCCTTCCGACCCGCCTCCCTTCCTCCCTCCTCTCCTGTCCCCCCTGCCATCCATCCATATTCCCCTTCCATTTTTCCTACTACTCCCTCCCTTCCTCTCTCTCTTCCTCTCTCTCTCCCTCCTTCCTCACCACGCCCTCCACTCCTGCCCAGCCCACCCCCACCCGCCCTAACTAGGGACCACACCCACTACGGCCAGTTAAAAGCGAGTGCCGCCATGGAGTGTATCACATCTCAATGGAATAAAATAATAGAATTATATTGATCAAATTTTGTTTGTTATCTGACCTAATCTGACCTGAACCGAACGCCTGACCAGCCCTTGCCACAGAGAAGCGACTTTGGGCGGAAAAGTAAAATGTTGTACTGCAAACCCGTATTCCCTTCGGCCAACATTAAATCATATATGTATAATATTTGGCGTACATGTCGGACAGCATCGTGCATACGTACTGAATATATTTGTGTGTGTGTGGTTTTTTTTTTTTGCTCAAAGACAACAAAAAGAGTAGAAAAAAGGCCCGCTACTCACCGCTCCCACAAGAGACAAAAGTAAAGAGTGACCAAAAGAGAGGTCAATTTCGGGGGAAGAGGTGTCTTGATACACTCTTCTTGAAAGTGGTCAAGTCATAGGCAGGAGGAAATACAGACGAAGGAAGGCTGTCCCAGAGTTTACCAGTGTAATGGATGAAAGAGTGAAGATGCTTGTTAACTCTTGCATAAGGGGTTTGGACAGTATAGGGATGAGCTAGAGTAGAAAATCGAGTGCGTGTGCTGGTTTATTTGAACACACACACACACACACACACACACACACACCACACTGCATCATGGAAAGTGACCACCGCAAGAACCAAACGAACGTGGGCGGTGGCTGCGAGGTACGCCATGCACCAATATAAAGTTTACACACCAAATACATACAAACCCACGACTGAATTACTGACAAACGGACTGACTGAGTAACTGAAGGGGGATCAAATGTATACATGGTCCACTTTCCCTTTCCACCTCACCCTCCTGCCTCGCCCTCCCCGTCCCCCTTTACCTGTCACACAAACAACTGTAACACCCACCTGACCTTACACCTGTCCTTGGCCATTGCAGTTGCTTTGAGGGCATCGTTGTTGTCGCCTAGTTTGCCGACGCACCGCTTCCTTGGGTTGCATCAAAGACCAGGAAGAGGACAGGTAACGGAAACACATGCGACCACCTCCTTGTAAGCGTCTGCCCGAAGGGACGGCGACGCAGGTTAACGAGGAATCATATATCTCAATCATATACGTATTTCTATTTTTTTTTTTTTTTATTCTCGCGTCCATGGTATGTTTTTTTCCCCCTCTGCGATATAAAAAAAAAGGGACGCGGAAAAGGTTGGATGATTTTTACAGAATCCGGAAAAGCAAAGATAAGAGGTTGTTGGCAATCCCTCTTCATCGCCTTGCCAGCGCTAATACCCATGTCGCCATCACCCTTCATCCCCCTTCCCCTTCATCCTCTTATGCACTCATCCAATCCTTCCTCCCGCCAGCCAGCATCCCTCCTCCGCCATCCTGTTTTTACCTATATTTTTTACCATGCTATTTCCTTCAACCGCCACCTCTCTCTTTATCCGTTGCTGACTTTCATTCCACCTCTCTCACAAATAAAAGTCCTTCTTCTTTTCCTCACTCCCTCTGAATCATTCTCTTTTTTACCCTTTACATGCCTCATCCTACCCTCATTATCCGTTTTTCATAACCCCATTTCGCCCTATTCTAATCCTCTTTACATTCACTTACATTCATTCACTCTTTTTTATCATAGTTTTCTTCCATTCCTCTACCTTTTTCCTCCTTTTCAGCGTTCACTTCTGCCTCCTGTTCTATTTTTCAAAGCCATCGTCATATCTGCGCACCCTCACGCTTCCAGACGTTCACTTCCCCTTCATCTCTTCTGTTGCTCTCCTTTTTCCACATTATTTTTCCACCATTCAGCTTTTCCTCATCTCAATATTTTTCATCTGCCCAAAATCACCGTTGTTTTTATCACTTCCCTTTTCCCATGATTAGTTTTTCCTCATTACTTGCTCTCCTTTTTAATCTAAGTTTTTATATGTTTGAGTTTTTAGTTTCTCGTTCTCACTCATAATCTTATCACTCATTTTCTTTCACGGTGTTTCTTCCCTCCTCCACCTCTCACGCGTTACACTTCCTCTCCCCTTCCTCAGCAATTCTCCGTCCGTACTCTCCGTTATATTCGTCTTCCCTTGCTCTATAATGAACCTTACGTGGCCACTGACATCAGCACATCGCCCTCCTTCCTGCCTGCTGCTCCCGTGTATTTTTTTTTCTGTTCCTCTCCTCCCTTCGGTCATCATTCCTATTATTTTTCTTCTATAGCTATTCCTGTCTCGCCTTGCTAAGCTTGCCATTATGTTCGTCTTTATGTGATGTTGTAGCAGTCATCATACTCTATTCACTGTCGTAATCTTTTGTTTCTCTCTCTCTCTCTCTCTCTCTCTCTCTCTCTCTCTCTCTCTCTCTCTCTCTCTCTCTCTCTCTCTCTCTCTCTCTCTCTCTCTCTCTCTCTCTCTCTCTCTCTCCGCGAGTCAATCCCTGAAGGTTTATCCCGCCAGTTCTTGTGACACCGACTTTTTTTTTATAGTAATAGTTATCGTACGCTGTTCATTGTCGTAACCCTTTTTTTTTCATACTGACAGTGATTTTTTTTGTTGAGATTAATATGTGTGTGTCTCTAAGTCTTTTGTCTGTTTCTGCATTTCCTTTTAGTTATATCACGTAATCTTTAATCTGTCTCTATCTCTCTATCAGTCAATCTATCTTTCTATCTATCTATCTTTCCCCATAGAGCAAAAAGGCAGAAAGGATTAATAACTTTAACGCGTGGGATTTTTATTTTATTCCCTTCACTTCTAAATCCTTCCTTTTAATCCAGCCTTTATCATCACACTGCTCCTTTGTCTCTGTCGTTCTTTCTATCTCTCTCTCCTCCCTCTTCTCCCTGATATTCCTTCCCCGCCTGTCTGTACTCTCCTTGCATCCCCTTTCCCACAAGCTTACCGTCTCTACACACCGACTTGCATTTCCCCTCCGTCTCCCTCCCGAGCATGCCCCTAACATACCCCGTGCAGGCTTAGCATCGCGCGGGTTCTCAGGCCCTCATATGCAGTACGTCATTCCTGGCTGAGGTGGCCGCCGACGCTCCATTAGTAATGCACAATAATAGTCGAGGCTACGGAGACCCCCGCCCCGGCCCGACCCGCCTAAGAGGTGCGGAAATAAGGGAACGTGGAGTAGGTAAAGAAGAGGATAGGAACACTGAGAGAGAGAGAGAGAGAGAGAGAGAGAGAGAGAGAGAGAGAGAGAGAGAAACCTAAGACAAACGGACAGACTTGGCAAGCGGAGAATGCATGTGGTAAGAGGGTCATGGAATGGGGTACGAGCGGGGGAGAGAAAATTTATAGCGAAGGAAAAAGTGGGAGGGAAATGAGGAGAGTAATGGAAAGGAATAGGGAGAACGTAGCAGGAAAGGGTAAGAAAAAAATTGATCGATATTCAGCTTTTCGTTGGGAAAGTTAACATGATATCTACGTATTCTACTTTGCTTTTATATGAGTATGGAAATATATTTGGACCAGACACATTTTAAGTCACTTTATTCAGCCACCCGTCACGCTGGTATCTTGAAATGGCGTGAATATCTCCTGTCATCCTTCACCTCAGATTTACGAGGCCATTCCGTGCTGCACCGGGGTCCTTGAGGCTGTTATGTCACACAATTAATTAGAAAATATTTTTGAAGCCTTATAACTTGTCGTCAGCTTCCGATTGCTCTCACGCATTGGAGAGGAATCCACTCTGACGCCTTCAGAACATAGAGCAGCGGGGACAATTGTTGATGTCCCTCGTCGCGTTAGGAGTGGGGAGGGATGGCCAGACGTGCATGGGGATGGGACAAGCGGAGCTGCTGTTGAGTTTGATTATTTCACGAAGCTGTTGGTTAGGTGTCATTATCGAACTTCAGTTTATCATTGTTTGTATACTTTTGTTAAATGTTCAGGTGTTCAAAGCCATTCCCCCCCCACCCCCCCCAAGCTATGTAAACACATTACCTACACAGTGAGAATTTCAAACATATCCAGTACATAAGCCTTCCTCGCTCACCATGGGGGCACAGGTCGTTTGGTACAACCGGAGTTCTCCCTTAAGACGCTCCCCAAAGCACCGGCGTCGAGGGCTCTTGTCCGACTCTTTGGGCGGCGCCCACCTGACCACATCTGGCTCAGACCACAGAGGTTATCAAGGGAATTTTCTACTTTGTAAGTCAGGCAAGTTGGGTGAGTTAGTTTTTCATTTTGGTGAGGAGCAGCGGTGGCGCGCCGCGAGGCCCCGGGCTGCTTGTTGAAAGTTGGCAAGTCGGACGGCCACGGAGGGACGGGACGCGCCTTTCATGCCGAGGATGCCGTCCGCCCTAACTCGAAATGTTTCTTGCATGTCATACTGATGTATTCTGCAGGCTTGAGTATTTTTGCATTCTGGATGGATCCCCTGCAGACACCCGGAGCCTCTGGTGGTGTACTTTACAACCTCCGGCGGTGAAGCCTCTCATTATTATGACACTGCCCGCTGCCCGCTGAGTCCGTCAGTATGTGTGCTACGAGACGCTGCGGGCAGTGGGCGAGAAGGTGCGTTGCTACATAAAGTGACCTCGGGAGGTTTCGTGCCGCTCAGCCATTCTGGAGCAGCAACTTAGATGAGCGCGGGGCCGTGCTGACCCGCTTAACACAAACAATGTGTAGTCTTGAAAACGCACCTTCTGTATTTACATACCAAAATGGCTACCGGGAATCAGGAGTCATAAGACATGATTGTGCAGCATCTGAGCATTATATCATCTCAGGGGAACGATCGAGGTCCGATCGGTCACGACACGGGCGGGAGTTAAAAAAAATAACGACGCTGACGCTGGCTACTCCAATCCCGCGGGGATTCCATCAGCAGGCGTTCGCGGGGAGGACTGGGGTTCAGGTTCACTGGGTGGTGTTGCTGATACATAGTGCACATAAAACTTAATCCCTGACCTCAAGCCTTGGTTATTTATCGCTGTACAGTATATGGTTATGCTAATTCAATAATGTATGTTTTCATCGTTAAATTCTTATGATGCTAAATGAGATCACTTTCATAACTAGCTGTAGCTCACAGATGATATAGCAATTTTCAATATATTTACTCCAACGATTTTTGAGCTAAATGAAGAACAGAAGTAATGCACAATGTGAGACTAATTCGAGAGAAAGGAGAAACCTGAAAGAACGTTATTTATCAAACGCATCAATATTCTTTCCGCTCACAATTCAATCTCGCCCCACCTCACCTCGGCCCGCCCCAAGCGCAGCGGCCCCGTGAAGCAATTACGCCGGCGGCAAAGAAACCTCCGAGTCTCACCTTGCATCACCGGCTCATCCCTTGAGTGAAAGCTTACGCCTGGAGGTCACGCGGCCGGAGCGGGGAATACATAAACCAGCAGGGAAAAGCCCGCCTTGCAAGCCGCCGGCCCTCGTCTACGCAAATGGGCTCGTGTCCATATTGTAGCTCGACTGCCTTCTTTTCCTTGGCGGCGGTGGTGGTGTTGGGAGGGGGGGGGGGTAGTGGTAGGAGTGGGGTGGGGGGGAGGTGGTGGTACTAGAGATGGTGGTGGCTGCCATTTGATACAAGAACGTAACAATCACCAGCGAGGAGGAAGAGAACAGAAGAGAAAGGAAGTTGGGAGGTAAAAGATGAAGAGGAGGAAGATACAGTGGGGGGAAGAGGAGGAAAATAATCAGCAGCAGAAAAAAAAAAGGCAGGACGGAAGAATGAATACAATAAGAAAAGCTGTAATAAAGAGTAGAATAAAGAAAAAAATGTAAAAGGAAAAAGTAAACCGAGCATTAGCTGCGAAGTTAGAAATAATAAAAAAAGTAATAGGAGGAGGAGCAGGAGCAGGAAAAGATGAGGGAAAAAGAGGGTGAAATATAACACGAAAAGAAGAAGGAAAAGAAGATGAAGAAGAAGAAGAAGAAGAAGAAGAAAACTGCAACAACAGAGAGAGAGAGAGAACCACAACAAGGAAAATGAAGAAAACGAAGGAAAAAAGAAGAAAAGGAAAGAGAAAAAGTAGGAGAAACGAAAAAAAACAGAAGGAAAACGGAATCCACAACAACAGTAAAAGAACCAGAACAAGCAAAATGAAGAAAAAAAGAAAAGGTCAAAAAGAAATAGGAGCACAACCAAGAAAAGCAGGAAGAAAACGGAATAGCGAGGAAGAGGAAGAGGCTCAGCGCGTAGTGGTCTTCCTGGATGTCCCGCGGAGGTGACAGCGCGAGGGAGGTGATGATCCGCAGGTGTTATGGAACAGATGTGTGTGTGTGTGTGTGTGTGTGTGTGTGTGTGTGTGTGTGTGTTCCATGGGGGTTGTGTCTGCGTTTTGTTTAATTATAAAGGATTAATTATTGACGATATAGATTATGACACGTGAGTGCAATTGATTTATTGAGGATTACTTTACATTTTTCATGGATGTCGTTTCTCTTTAATAATACCATTTTGATTCACTGATATTGATACATACAATGCCCTAATTGGTGTGCCGGGGGCTTCGTGGTGCAGTGGTTAGCACACTCGGCTCACAACCGAGAGAGCCAGGGTTCGATTACCGGGCGGAGTTCAAAAATTTGGGCGGCTTTTCCGATACCCTACGCCCCTGTCCACCCAGCAGTGAATGGGTACCAGGTATTAATCGGGGGTTGTGTCCCGTCTCCTGGTATCTGTTCCCTTCTCCTATAATTCCTTCCCCTTCTGTCTCTCTCCGGCATATGACCACAGATGTTGCGCCGCCTAAACGAAACTTTCAAACTTTTCCTAATTGGTGTGATTGTTAGCATGCCTATAAATTCATGGACCCAGGTTCAAACCCGGACGATATTTTGGTTCATCAGAGGATACTCGGACGAGGTAAACTGTTGTAATCCGGATGTCACAGTGGCTTTAGGTGCCGAGGAAAGAGCTTCGGTGACAGAGGTGACTAAGATAAGCGTCCTACAAAACGAACATCAGTAGCTTAAATCCTAACTTTATTTATTGATTTGATGAATGTAGTGAGTGTCTCTGTGCGGCTAGTGTGTGTGAGAGGGGGAAGCGGGGGTGTTGTCGTGTGTCTGCCTGTCATTTCGTATATCTATTAAATCGACAAAGCGACAATTAGGCAGAAAGGGATAAAAAAACAGAGTAACACACACACACACACACACACACACACACACACACACGCACGCACGCACGCACGCACACACACACACACACACACACACACACACACACACACAGCAACAAAGGAAACTCAAAGAAGGACGAAAGCAAAACCTCCACTGATCGACGAGGCTCAAAATACTTCTCTTGCAGGAGCTATATCGAATCCTCCTCCTCCTCCTCCTCCTTCTCCTCCTCCTCCTCCTTCTCCACCTGCCGAGCGGAACACCTGCACCAGCTCGCCACGGACTTAATTTAATTCCATTTAAGATCAGTCGCTCCGAGAGAATTAGACGAGACACCTGGGTAGCGTGAGGGATGGAGCGAGACACACACACACACACACACACACACACACACACACACACACACACACACACACACACACACACACACACACACACACACACACATGGTACTGTCTTCATGAAATAGTATATAATCGAAGCTTTATCCTGGCTTGTTTGTCCCTCTGTATGTTTGTGTCTCTGTCTGTCTTTCTGTCTGTCCATCTGTGTCCATGTCTTTGTCTGGTCCTGTCTGTCTGTTTGTCTCATTCGTTAACAGATCATCTCGTTATTCTTTTTTTTTCAGTACGTTTGCATTTGTTTGTGTTTGATCGAATTCGTTTTCACCCACGCACGTAACATGAAGGCTTAGCGGAGATTATTGACAGGTTTCGGCGGGTTACTTTTTTGCTGTCCTTATTGTTGTTATCTTTTCTTCTTTCATATTTTCATTTTTCTTTTAGGTCCCGATTTTATATGTGCATCAAAGCGAGCGAGAGAGAGAGAGAGAGAGAAGCAGACAGACAGACAGACAGACAGACAGGGAAAATGTAAAACCATTCTTTGATAAACAATTTTCATATGAATTTCTACTCAGCAATATCTATTTTTAATTATTTGCCAGATTACTATTCCGTTTAGTTTCATAACCTTATAATATCATTCAGGTAACTATACACGTAGATTCACATTTTATTTATTTTAACAAATATATTTTCATCTCAATTTCATTATTTTTCTCTCTCTCTCTCTCTCTCTCTCTCTCTCTCTCTCTCTCTCTCTCTCTCTCGTGCCATTTTTTTCCCTTGGTCCCCGCGCTCTTCACTGGACACAGCTTCATTTGGATCTTCACTTTTATGGATTCTTAAGACTTCTTTATCCTAGAAAGTGAATGCGGCGAAGGGGAAGAGGAAGGAGGGAAGACAGGGAGCCACGCCAAAGGAAAGGCGGGACGGGTAACTAGCCAGCAGTGCTCCGTTTACCGGGAAGGATGAAAAGACACTGTTAAGCCATGGGGGAAGAGGAGTATAGAAAAGAAAGGAAATATGAGAGACCAGTGGCGAGGCAGGGCGATAAATTTTAAAGCTGAGGGAGGAATGGGAAGAGAAAACGGGAAAGTGGAGTGATGTCGGGACGGGGAAAGATGAGAAAAGGCAATCTGGGATGGGAAGTAGAGATGAGGGGAGAGGTTAAGGGAAGGCAAAGGTAATACGTTGGGTAGGATAATGAACACAGAGAAAAAGGGAAGAGTTTGTGTCGGTGAAAGACTTTGTGAAAGATGATGAGATACAAGAAGAATTAATGCTCTTTTGTTATATGCTCTCTCTCTCTCTCTCTCTCTCTCTCTCTCTCTCTCTCTCTCTCTCTCTCTCTCTCTCTCTCTCTCTCTCTCTCTGTGTGTGTGTGTGTGTCATTCTTTCGTTCAGTCTTTGTTGCCTTGTGTACCAGCTTGCTTACATATGCGTCTGTCTGTCTGTCTGTCTGCCCTGTCTGTCTGTCTTTATGTCTGTATGTTTGTGAGTCAGATCAGCCGTCCATGTGACTCGGTGCTTTCGTTTCTGTTTCCCTAGTTATTTTTAAACCCACTTTTCCCGTTGCATTTATGATGACTATCTTTTTAATTTTGTAATGTTTCGTCCTCATAATTTAATTTATTATCAGCGCAGAGTCAGTGGGTGCATTATTAGGCCTACACTTAATGCCGTGACAATATTTGCTTCCGTTTTCAGTCTGGCGGTGAAAAAAATCCCACTTTGCCTCAATCGAGTTATGTTAATTTTTCAATGCGTCGCGGCGTGTTTTTGTTCGCCAGCACGACTCGTAACAAATGCATTTTTTTCTTTTTCTTTGCTGTACATTTTTTTCACTATTTACACACTCGTTTCTCATCTCTTTGATGCAACTAAAACGAAAAAAAAAATCTACTGAATATTCATTAATTTATCTACAGCAGAAAAAAGTTACCTAATTAAAAATTATCATAATCATGAATAGTTGTGCAAAAAAATGAAGCAGGCTTTTTTCGTTTTTATTATACATGTATTTTTTCACGGGGTGAGTAGTGTGGCTATTTTTTTTTTTTTTTGGCTTTTTTTTCTGTACGTGGAATGGCTGTCCGTCAAGAGGTCAGGTGCGGATATAGTATCTCTCTCTCTCTCTCTCTCTCTCTCTCTCTCTCTCTCTCTCTCTCTCTCTCTCTCTCTCTCTCTCTCTCTCTCTCTCTCTCTCTCTCTCTCTCTCTCTCTCTCTCTCTCTCTCTCTCTCTCTCTCTCTCGTCTCTTGTCTCCGTACCCTCGCCATTTCATGTAAATCTTATTATCCCGTTTCACTCTGGATCTTTCATACAGTGTCATCTCGTTTCTTCGTAATGGCAGCTTAATGAGTGATGAGTGAGCCCGGCTGTCTTTCATCTCTCTTCCCTCTGTGTGTGTGTGTGTGTGTGTGTGTGTGTGTGTGTGTGTGTGTGTGTGTGTGTGTGTGTGTGTGTGTTTGATCTTTTTTTAGTTATTCTCTTCCTTCCTCTACTCTATTTTTCTCTTTCCTTTCTTTTTCCGTGTGTCCACGTCCTGAGCTCTGATGTATTTTTTTTGCGTGTGGTTGTTTATGTCTTTTCCTTCTTGTCCTTTGTATACGTTTTGTCTTTCCTTTCCTATAAATATTCTTATCTATCATTTTTTTTCACATCTGAAAATTGTTTTATCATTGTTCATATATATATATATATATATATATATATATATATATATATATATATATATATATATATATATATATATATATATATTCAAACAAATCCTTCTCTCAAACCGGAAATAAAAAGAAGTACAAGACCAGAATGGACTGCTTTCGGAAAACGAGGTAACATTTTGAGAGTGTCTCTGCTCTTCTGCTTGAAGCGAAGGGTTTTCCATCGGTACCGTCTCGCCAGGTCATAAAGTATAGACCAGAGTCATGGAGACTGACCGCATCTCTGGAAAGGAAATTGAAAAGTGTAGAAAGAGGAATGGAAATATCGATGTTGAGTATCACTTTGAGGAAAACGAAAAACTGCAACTTGATAAGAGAGCAGACAAAAATAGGCGACCAGACGGCTGTTAAAGCCGAAATAGTCAATAAAATAAATGACAATGGAATAATAACTGTTTGACAATAGTATTTTATTGAGAAAAAAATGCAGATATCGCACGGACCGTTACTTCTGTAGCGAATTTAGCGATCCCATACCTAGAAAAAGTAACTAAAGTGCTTTAATCTGTTCTGCGTTTCACTTAAGTACTTGACTATCATTTCTAATTGCTCAAGACGACAGCAGGGATATAAGGCTGCATGCTTCTTGTTGCCTGCCCTCCATGTTTACACTGCCTTCTCTTCCTCCTCCTCCTCTTCTTCCTCCTCTTGCTCCTCTCTTCCTCCTCCTCCTCCTTCTTCATCTCCTCCTCCTCCTCTTCCTCCTTCTCCTCCTCCTCCTCCTCCTTCTCCTCCTCCTCCTCCTCCTCCTCCTCCTCCTCCTCCTCCAACTCCACCACATCTTCCTCCTCCTCTCCCTTTTTTCTCCTCCTCCTCCTCCTCCTCCTCCTCCTCCACTACCTCCTCGTCCTCTGCTCTGACTTGATTATGTCCGTAATTATAACTTCTAAGGATTTTTCTCATCTAATTTTAATATTCATCAAGCTTATGGTTCTGGTGGCCACTGAACTCACTTTTCGTACTTTGTGGAGTGGCTTGAATTATCTCCCGCGTGTCTCGTGCTGCTCCGAGGCAAGACGAACGGCGTGTTGAGAGTGAATGGCGTAACTACTGCTGTTGATAAGGAGTTCACCATTACCTGGAAGCGTCACCTCAAATTCCCTCTCTTGAAGTCATTAATGAGAGTTTTTGCCACTTTTTTTTCTTGAGGGTTCTTTTTTTCGTCGTTTTAATTGTTGGTGGCATATGAAGTCCTGTTTCCATTAGCTTTTTTATGGAGTTTGGTTAATATTTTCCCTTCACCAGTAGCAAAATACACTCATTTT
This sequence comes from Eriocheir sinensis, assembly GCF_024679095.1. Classification (NCBI taxonomy): domain Eukaryota; kingdom Metazoa; phylum Arthropoda; class Malacostraca; order Decapoda; family Varunidae; genus Eriocheir; species Eriocheir sinensis. The sequence goes on along the minus strand of NC_066509.1, from coordinate 6,074,787 downwards.
TGCTAAACACTTGTCCTCCACGCACACGCACACGCCTTCCGCACACCCTCTCTCTCTCTCTCTCTCTCTCTCTCTCTCTCTCTCTCTCTGCATGCCTCTCCTGTATGGTGGCCTTCACGAATGCTGCACCTTTGAAAACTAAAATTACGTCCGTTTCACCTTACCGACCTTTTGCATAAATCTACATTCGCAACGTCCTCCCTTCCATATTGAGTTTGAAGCTTGTCATTAACTTTTCAGGCATGTGTGTGGAAATGTTTAGTCCAGTACAGGAAAGAGAAATAAATGTGTAGTGACCTCACGTCATCGCCAGACAGGCTTAACATTTTTCCAGGCAGACTCGGCGGTTCCCTGAATGTCGTAGCTTGATGAAGGCGACAAGGAAAGAAAAAAATAAACACAACACGCGACTTGGGGCGTAAACAAAGAACAGCGATTAGCGGGGTTTCTTTACACCTTATTTTGTTGCCTTTGTGCTGTTTCTTTAGCTGTAAAAAAAAAAAAAAAAAAAAAAAAAAACGCTTCCATGGTGGCCGAAGGGTGGATGCAGACATAGGTTCCACGTCTATCCACACACAACCACTCTTTCATCTACCCAGCAAATCCACAACCACACCCGCATCTAACCACTGCAGTCACCTCACCCACACACCCCACCCACCCACCTCACTTCCTCCACAAGCTTGCTGAAACTTGAGTTCGTTCACATGCAAATTCGACGGGGCACCCTTTGTTCCGCTTAATTAATCTACAGGGAAACAGTCTGAGAGCCGCCCAGCCTGTCGGTGCTACTCTGCCCCGACAGCCACCGTGCATGTGCCAACCTTTGTGTACGCGTCTGTGCCCTGGTCATTGTCCCTTCTCTTCATTTCCTCCTCATTACCTCCACTTCAGTCCGCTCGTTACCCGCGCTCTCCTCCCCTCATTATCTCCCCTTTCCCCTCATCACGTCACCTCCCATCACCTGTCTCGCCTCACTTTATCTGCTCTCCTATCACTCCCTCCTTCCCTCATTATCACGTCACTTCCCCATCATTATCTTCCTTCATATATTAGTTAATGGTTTTGGTGCCTTTCCTCCCTAGTCGTCTTTCAACCCCAGTGACCGCCTCTTCCCCCCCCCCCCACCACCACCACCACCACCACCACACACACTATCTTCCCCTTGCTTCTTGTATTGCCACTTGCCCCTCCCATACATGAACAGCCCTCCATACCACTTTTACTACCACCACCGCCTTTCCTATCATACCACAACCGTCCCTCTATGATAAAAAATGCTTACGAATGTCAGGATCACAACCAAACGAGGGGCAACTGACGAGACCAGCGGAGGGGAAGCAGTAATGAGGGAGGGAGGTGGACGGGGATAGTAGAATGAGGAAAGGCGGCAGGAGTAGTCCGCATAGCTAGTCTCTATAATAAGGTATTCATCATCATTATGTCATGCTATTTTTCTGAATATTTAATTTGTTTTTTCATCACTCATTCTCTCGTACCTGTAAAAAATGAAACCGACATCTGTTTGATGAGAACAAAAAAATGTATATCATTAAAAGTTTGACTGGAGTCCACACTGGTCTATGCATGAATGTAATACATTGCGTAATACGAGTGTGGAGCGACAGGGATGTATATTTTTCCTTGTAATGGGGTCAGGTAATAATAAGCGATGGAACTCGGCATCGCCATGACATACCCGGCCAGGCGTGACACAGGTGGCCGCAGCAATGGTAATGAGGGCCGTACACACGTAACGCGGCCAGCACAACCTCACCTGCTGTACGTGGGAGAGAAAACAAGGTGGTGGCGTCTCACCTAATTAGTGGGAGCAACTGTAGCACACTGGAGAATATGAACACCTAAGCTGAGGCAGAGGTAATAGAGCCGCTCCTAGGCACAGGGAGCCGGATGTGTAATCAGACACGCCTGATCCTATGCATAGGTCTGTTTGCTTGTTTAGGAGTGTGGGGAGCCTGAAGCCTCCTCGGCTTCTGTGCCTTCGTAGAATTTTATATAATATTGTGTGTGCGGAGAGTTTTTTTGCTAGGGAATTAAAAGACGATTAATGAATGTGTAACAGACTTTACGAGCCCATTATTATGTATGTCTAGAACTGCTGGCTGAACAAGTGTATATATATATATATATATATATATATATATATATATATATATATATATATATATATATATATATATATATATATATATATATATATATACACACACACACACACACACATACATATACACACACACACACACACACTTTTGGGATGTGTGTGTGTGTGTGTGTGTGTGTGTGTGTGTGTGTGTGTGTCTGTGTGTCTGTGTGTTTGTTCATGTGTAAGGCTGTTAATTGCGATGATTCAGCGTTAAATTAAGTCTTGGGGCAGTCGGTGTTGGATGTTCACAAGCCTGGAAATAACAGCATAGGCGGGGGCGTTGGTAGCCTGTAAAATACGGATCCATGTATGAAGCTTCCAGTGAGGGTATCTGAAGCGCGAGGCGGGACAGGTGACAAGGGATGATGGATATGGTGGTCTGGCATTTCGCCACTGGACACTGTGTCACCGGAAATGGATATAAATACTTTTGTCACTCAAACATTTTCGTCACTAGTGAAAATGTATAGATCTTGCAGGACCGTTTAGACGAAGTTTGGGTCTTGCATGGTCAGGTGTGATCTGACTACAGTGTTAGGGTTTGGTGTTGTCCCAGGCGAGGTGATAAGTGGGGGTCATTACTATGCCCAGGTACCTGGACACTACAGCAGGAATCAAAATGCAAGTTAATGACCAAAGCTTATAAATGAGATTCTGGTGGCTCACCTTTATAATGGCAATCGGCGACGAAGTCCCCAGGTGATGAGAGTGCTAAGTTAAAGATTTTCCTGTGAGAAGTTATCCCCTGACGATATATATTACAATCGATGGCAAGTGACGGCAAATAAGCGATGTTGAGGAGCTTACGAGGGTGAAAGAAAGTAAGTAAAAGTGAGGGGGAGATAAAGAAAGATAAGTAAAGGTGAGAAGCTTGGAACAGGTGATTGCAGGGAAGATAAGAAGAAAAGAGGTGATAGAGGCGAAAAATGAGGATGAGGCGCACACAAACAAGGTGAAGGAAGGTGAGGGGGAGTAAAGACCTGCGTGGCTTGTTGGAGTGTTGTTGGGAAAGGCAAGGCGATGCGGAGACGATGAAAAAGGGCGAGGGGAGATGAGGACACTTGAAGGCAGGAGAAGGGATGTTTAAAGCTCCTTACGCAATCCTTGACACATACTATTATTTCAGTATATGTCCTTGAAAAGCTAATCTGCCCTTGACACAGTTTCTTCCCATGCAGTTATAGATTCAAATACCTCCACTTCATGATCATTAGGGGGATGTCTAATGATGCAGGGAAAACATATGTCCGACACGCTTGGAAAACAGGAAGTCAAAGGAAGGAAACTGTCATTCGTTTTATAAAAGGAACTTACACTCATTCCATCAATTCATTCACAAGGGATTATTGGCGGGATGTCTTACGATGGAATTAAAACATATGTGGGACGCTCTTGGATTACAGGAAGTCAAAGCAAAGAAACCGTCATTTGTTTTATAAAAGGAAGTTAAGCTCAATCGATTAATTAACGTATACAAGAGAGAGCATAGTCGAGGAGGGCCCGAGCAGCCACCTTTGTTTAGCAGCACACGGCAATAAACCCAAAAAGAAAGAGGCGGAAAAAAAAAGTTCGTGGCGGAAACTACGAGACGATGAAGGTAATGATGATGAACGATGGAGACACATTTTCCTCCGCCAGGGGAGCAAAAGAACCTCGAGTCTGGAGGGAAGACGCTAGCTTCCTCTTCCTTTTCCTCCTCCTCCTTCTCCTCCTCTTCCTGCTTCTCCTTCTCCAACTCCTTCTCATCCTCATCCCACTGGTCCTCATGTTTCTTCTCCTCATCTTCCTCCTCCACATCTTCCTCCTGCCTCTCTTCTTCCTCCTCTTCGTCTTCCTTCACCTCCCCCTCTTCCTCCTTTGCTTCCTTTTCCGTCTCCACCTCCTCCTCTTTATCTGTCTCTTCCTTTTCCATCTCCTCCTCCTTTTCCTCCTTTCCTTCCAATGCCTCTTCAAGCTTATGCCCTACCTTTTACCTTGTTTTCTCTTTTTCCTCCTCTTCTTCCTCCGTATTACGTCTTCTTCCTTCTCTTTTTTTTTTCTTCTTCTGCATTACCTGTATGCCTGGCGGGAAAGGTGCGTGTTTGTATTTGTTATCACGCCCAGGTGTGTCCAAGTGAGGGCAGTGGCGGACAGGTGGGAGAGAGGGAAAGAGAGAGGGCGATGGGCGACGGTTAGTACATAAAGTTTAGGCACTACTCGAAACTGTGTCAGATATTGTTAATGCGAGGAGAGGTCAGTGCGCTTTGTTTGTTTGCTTGTGTGTGTGTGTGGTTGGTAGTGGTGGGAGGGGCGTGTCTGTCTCAAGAGAAAAAAAAAACACAGCGCAGTAAATATGGAAGCTGATCCCCAGACAACATAACCCGGGAAGTGAGGACAGCCAGCCCACACCAAGCCCGACCAGCCCTGCCTAGTCATGTATTCTGCTGGGCCACGCTTTCCGCTGCTGTGCTTTCCTTCCTCCGTCTCCTCTTCCTCCTCCTCCTCCTCCTCCTCCTCCTTTTCCCTTCGTCTCCTCCTCCTCCTGCTTTCTCTTCTTATCCTACATCTCTTCCTACCTCTGCCTCTACTCATGGTTTATGGGGTGGCGTGCGATGTAGGTTAAGGCAGCTTACTTTCCGGCCTTCGTGACCTCGAGCAGATGGCAAATAGTGTTAAAACGTGGCAATAAAAACACCCTTATGGCGCGAAGGGCATCAGTGCGGCGGCGATGCGGGACAACTCCATAACAGTAAAGAACGTGAGATGAAGACGTTCATGAGGGGCGATAACAAGGTTGCGTGCGTGTGTGTGTGTGTGTGTGTGTGTGTGTGTGTGTGTGTGTGGTGCAGTGGGTCTCTCTGGCTACGAGTTTCCGGGTTCGTCCTTTCCCCTGTGAGCGTTAGGAGTCCTTCTTGTAGTGTCTCCTTTAATATTTTAGGCCACTTGCTGTCTACTCTTATTTGATGACTTGCGGGATAACTGTTCCTCTCCTGCCTCTGCTTTTGTTGTTCTTCTGTCCTGTTGTTATTCTGCCCTTGAAAAAAATTACTAGTCCTATGTTTTGTGTTCTGGCTTGATGCTTCATAAGTTTTGCTTAGTAAATAGACATGTATGGGGTGACCCGTAAATTAGACACTATGTATGAATGGAAGGCACTTAGTAGCCATATTGGAAGTGGAAATCAGCAAAAACGAGCAAGAGAATGGGAGCTTTTTCGTTTTCGCTCTTTCACATTTTTTTTGTTTGCTTTTCAAATAAGAATCAAAGGTTCACCGTTTTTCAGTTCTGTAAACATGTACAGGTTTACGGTTCCTATTGCCATTATTGCCACCAAAAACTTTATTACGCTGTTAAACATAAAGCTGCCATATGAATGCATAGCCGAGCCGTTTATTCTGTAACGAGTGTGGTATAATACGTCATGATCCCCAAATCTAGTGCGTGAGATTGTCGCTGCTCAAAATCACAACGAATCCATTGGAAACACACAAAATGATATGTCTAACTTTTTATTGCTGAGTGACCCACCACCACCACCACCACCACCACGAGCACATGCACTGCCATCACCACCATCATCATCATCACCACCACGCACGTAGGCGCTGCAATCACCTCACCATCATCAACACCGCCAATCTGATGACCGACCAGCGCACGCAGACAACAAGGCATTTACTGGCCGGGCAGACAGCGGCAGCGAGTTTATTTACTTTTACAACACCGGCTCGATGTTTATGATGGTTCCCTTATATAGGAAACGAGGCTCATAACTCCGGGTGAGAGAGAACGGGGAGGGGGGAAGGAGAAGGAAGGCCGGCGAAGATGAGGGAGGCTGGAGGGGAGGCCTGTCTAGAGGGCGGAGAGGGGAGGGAGACAGCACGACACATGGCTATGATAAGGTTTGGGAAGTTTGCTCCAGCTGCCCACCACTAAGTCAGGGGGGCAGCTGCGGCGGCCAGCAGGCAACCACAGTGGCGGCCCGGTAATAAAGGAGGTCAGTAGAGACGTGTGCCTGGCCCAAGTGGCGCTGTGGGAACGACTGCATAACAGAGATAAGGAAGCGAGGGCACAGCGCATCTAAGGAAGCGAGGGATGGAAGGCAGAATATGCAGTATACATTAATGGACAGACAAGGCGAACGGTTACCATAACAATATGAACAAACATGACATATTATTTATTTGTTCTATTTGGAGATCGACTCCATTGGAAGACAAGAGAAAAACTGGCAAAAATAATAGTAAAAAGAAAGAATGAAAATACAAGATATCGGAAAACAGTAATGGTTGCGGGACAAAAGTATTGTATTTTGATTAATTTTCGATTAAAAGTATAAGAAAGTTAAACAAAAAGCTACACTAGTGAAAAAGCAGTAATTGAAAATAAACAAAACCTTCCTCTCTGTCTATCTGTCTACCTGTCTATCTATCTATCTATTTATCTATCTATCTATCTATCTAAATAAATTAAAAAATAGTAAATATATATATATATATATATATATATATATATATATATATATATATATATATATATATATATATATATATATATATATATATATATATATATATATATATATATATATATATATATATATATATATATATATATATATATATATATATATATATATATATATATATATATATATATATATATATATATATATGTATATTTATTCCGTGTATACAGTGGTTATTATTTACACACAAGGGAATTTTGGAGGGAATCCTTCAATAAAAGTTGCAGTGAGCCATTATAACTCGGGCGGAAAACTTAGCCTCCCGCTGGATCAGTGTGCGGTGCTGCTGGGAAAAATATGTCTGAGAAAAGGAAGGTCACGGGAGAGCCATTCCTCGACCACACTTCGTCTCCCTGCCTCTCTGCGCCCCGCCCTCGCTTCACCCTCCCCGCCCAGCCTCACCCACAACCTACACGCCTCACCCGCCCCCGCTACACCCAGCCCACACCAACCACACCCAGCCCAGTACCTATCGTCTGCTACTCTTCGTCCAGCCTCAGCCCCACCTAGCCTTGTCTTGCCTTGCCCCCACCACACCTTACCTTCCCTCCTGAGCACACAGCCACCCAGAAAGCAAGGGATAAGGCAGAAAAGGCGTCAGCAGCGCACACAAAACCCTATCATGGCGTTTTGTTGTTATCATCATTGACTTCATCACCGTCGTCCTTGCTGCTGTTATGAGTGCTTATGTGGATGCATCCTTGACCACTTCTTTTTCCCGCAACAACAATCCTTCCTCGGCTGTTCCTCCCCGCCCTGTGTAGCCCAGTGTAGGCAAGTTCTTTTTATTTCACTTCTTGCATATTCTAAGGGTGATGCTCGCTCTCTCTCTCTCTCTCTCTCTCTCTCTCTCTCTCTCTCTCTCTCTCTCTCTCTCTCTCTCTCTCTCTCTCTCTCTCTCTCTCTCTCTCTCTCTCTCTCTCTCTCTCTCTCTCTCTCTCTCTCTCTCTCTCTCTCCCAACCTTACTTTTTTTTTTCTTTCTCTCTCCCCTTCCCTCCTTTGCACCTCTTTCGCCGATCAGTAGACGCACTAATCTTCCTGGAGGTGCCGCGGAGTTCCCCCATAACCTCCTAAGTTCCTGATCAATGGTTTCATAAGTCCCGGCGAACTGTTAGGGAGCACATTACTAGCGTGACTTTGGCAGTACTGCTAATGAAGGAACGATATCCGTGGGAGTAAACGGGCCATTACTCACCCCCTTCATTGTACACCATTAGTTCACACTCGCCTTTCTTTTTGCAGGACCCACCGTCAAGGGGAGTACACGGAGGCTTCTGGGAGGCGAGGGGCAGCCTGCAGCCACCGGTGAGTAGAGCTTTGAAAGACGAGGTTTCCGGCGTGCATTACCATCCTTGGTCTGGCAGAGGCTCGGCAGGGACGCGAGGAATTGTGTTTTGGTTATCTTTGTTCGGTCTGCAGGAAGTTTGCGAGTTACGGGATCAGTGAGCTCTGTTTTCGGTGGAGGGGGAAGAAAACAGTTGCTCTTGCGTGTTTGTTTTGAGAAAGGGAAAGCGAAGTCGCTGTTTTAATTTCACCTCCCAACATTTCCAAATATCTGGAGTATGCAGTGGAAGATTTATTGATAGAACTGATCGGGGCTGCGCTTACATTATGAAGTGAGAAATATAATAATGGAAATAAGTAGGCAAAGCTCTAATTAAGTATTATATATATTCATATGTATTTTTTTTAATATTTGATTTTTTTAAGTATTTCCGTAGCAAACAATAATCATCAGGTTTCTTGATAATTTCTCACACTTAAGCATGAAAGTTTATTTTTACGTTGTACTCCACGTCTCCTCGCCGTCTCCTCGATACACGTACCGAGGGAAATCTTTGTGGTATGAGACAGCTCTCGAAATGCCAGCGTTATCAGATAATAGTGCAAGACCTTGTAGGAAAATATCGCGGACATTTATTCAAAATTAGTCGTTAGGTATACATTAACTAGGCTTAAAGCACTAGGAGGCATTATTTTTTTTTCTCATTTTCAAGGTGAAGGAGTACATTACCACTTCAGAAAAAAAACGTCAGTGGGTAAATATTCGAAAAAAAAGAAATGTTGTAGTACACTTTGAACTCCCCTTCATTTCTCATTCCCATCCTCTCCTTGCTTCCCTCTCATCCTCACCAGCCTACCGACCTGCCTCTGTGGCCCTAACCAGCCTTCCTCCCTCCCTCAAGCCCTTTCGCTCTCCTTCCTTCCTTTCCTCCTGGCCTCAGCGAGCGTGTGTCGGAGATTGAATGTGTCTTATCCTAAATTAACTAGAGGTGAGACGCGCCGGCTACCTGTGTGGATGAGGGAGCTTCCGCCTCTTGCCCGGGCTGGGAGGGGGTGAGAGCCTGAGTGGAAGGGGAGGCATAGGAAGGCGGGAGAGAGAGAAAGTGAGAGAGTGAGTGAGTATGTGTGTGTGTTTACTTTTATGTAGTCTCAGGTGGAGGGATGTGAGGGAGGACGGAGGCTGTGGTGGTGGTGGTGGTGGTTTTGTGTGTGTGTGTGTGTGTGTGTGTGTGTGTGTGTGTGTGTGTGTGTGTCGTCATTCAGCCTCCCACTCTTGTTGTCATTCTTCCCGCGCCTCAGTCGATGCCGCCCTGTCTCCCTCTTGGCATTCACCCATTCTCCTCCTGTCCTCACACTGACATCTCGCCAAACTTAAAGAAGATGCACGAAAACACAAAAGAGAGAGAAAAAATGTGTACGCCAACTCACACAGATATATAACATTTCTTTTTACATTTTTCTTACATTTAGTCAATTCACGTATATATTATTGATGAAGTTGCAGATTTCGCTGTTGTGTGTATTAAAGAATGATGCTGAATTGATTTTGCTCCAGATTCCTTTTCGTACAACTAACTTCAATATTTTTCTTATGTGGGCGAACACGTGGCTTGTCGGCGATCAAATAGGCAAAGCCGGAGTTCTGATTCAACCGTGCTCGACGATCCCTGCCTTGACCTCTCCCTTGTGTATCAGAGGCTCAGTGAATAAGTAAGCCTCTCCGTGGGAAGGCAGACAAGGAGATTTGTTTGGACTTTCAGGGGAGCGCTGTTCGGATGTATCACTTTTTTTTTATTTTTTATTACCGTAAAAGATTCAGACTCTCATGAACACGACGCTGCAGGAAAGACAACAATAACAGCCGCCGGTAAACGAGAGAAACGACGAGGCGGAGGACAAGCGATAAACACTCCCCTTGGTTCACGCGGTTTTTTGGGTTTTGTTCTCTGTAAAGGCTGACAATTTTCCCGGCATCGCGCTCATGCTGTCCATCATCCCATCAACTCTACCTTCAACAACTTAGGTCAAAGGGAGCAGGGGTCGAGCGGGAATATAAATTACGGCATTACTTTAAAATCTACCAGCACCACGAAGGGACTCTCGCTGACCGAGGCCATTAAAATATTTTAATGGCCTCGGGACTGACCACCCGCGCCCGCTAAACATATATATGGCCTGCGGGTGCTGCGTGAATGACTTAAATGAAAACTCAAAGGCTGCAGCAGGTGACGGGGTGGATGGGGGTTGAGAGCACCTGTTTTGTAGGTCTGTTGTGGCTCCTGATGAGGTGTTGTTGACGGTGGCTCACTGATCATGGTGTTTTTGTCATTGATGTGATGAAAGTGTTTACCCGTTTTGCATTGTTAGTTGAGCATAACAGGAGGGAATGCTCATGAATATGGCTAGCTATAAATTTCGGTTGATTATATTATTATAATTCTAAGCGGTTATTGATGGTGATTCCCATTAAAAGTTTAATGTGTACAACGAACTTAAGATACATGGTTATCGTAACAAACATTGCAAGTTACTGAAAATAAAATACTATCCACTTAAAGTTTTCGTTTACAGTAACAAACCTCAAATGTTACTTAAGCATCAAAACCAACTCCGAAATATTTTGGTTTCAGTGAAGTGCTCAACCACTGTCTGGTATAAAGTGAAACAATAATGATCGTTGAAGGGAGCCTGAAGGAAATTAACATGGATCGCTTGTCTCTCTCCTTGCGTCATCGTCAGGAATGAGAATGCGCTGTCTAATCAGAGAACGAGGCGCTCTGAAACATCAGTAAGTGTATCTCGATGTTATTTGATGGAGTGGATGTGACTGTTGGTGTGGTGTGGTGTGGCTGCCGATATTCAGCATAATGGTAAAAAATACGGGTGCCTGGAAATAGAAATGGAGAAAAAAAAATGAGATAGAGATGGAAAGGAGATAGAGATGGTGAGAAAATAGAATGAAAAGAGGTGTGGCATTGATGTGTTGCTGTTTCTCTATTAACGACAAGGGAGACAAACTAAGAATAGACAGAATAATAAAGAAAAATCCCACATAAAGAGAATACATAAGAAGATGGCCAAAGGATAATACGTGTTGCTTTTAGAGAGGTGTGGTGAGCCTGGGTGTGGCGGTGTATAATATATGTGGTGTTGACGTAGCTGTGGTGGTGATGCTGGCGATTTCGTGGTCATGATGGATTATTTTTTTTTTCCCGGAATGTTGCTTTGATGGATTTGGCTTTAGTAGTCCCGATCATGGTGTTAAAATCGTTGATGTTGTCGTTCTAATCGCGCTGTTTTTTGCGGTGGTTCTGTTATGATGACGGTGGGGGTGATGGGGACTTTGTTAGCGTTATTGCTGTTGTTGTTGTTGTAGAAGAAGACGTTGTTCCCTTAATGGTAGCTTCGAGGTCGTTGCGTGGCTCATCCGCCTTAAATCACGGCGTCTTGAAGGGAGAAGCATGCCATGCAACACGCCATCACACACACACACACACACACACACACACACACACACAAGAACAAAAAAAACAATAAGGAAGATATATTACTAACGGGATACGAATCGATTTTGTTGTGTGTTTAAACGAGACATGACAAGGAACAAGCTTCTGTGATATGTTTGTTCTTTTTTGTGTTTATCATTGACGGCGAGTAGATAAAAAAAGTAAAAAAGGGATCGATAGTCCGTTTTTTGTTGTTGTTACTTTTCTGTCCTTAAATTTGGACCATACTAATTAAACAAAAGGAGAGAATGAAACTAACTAATTACATGTTCTTTTTTTTACCTTCGTCTCTTTTTTTTGTGTGTGTGAGAGAGAGAGGGAGAGAGCAAGAGTGTGTGTGCGTGTGTATGTGTGTGTGTTTGTGTGTGTGTGTGTGTGTGTGTGTGTGTGTGTGTGTGTGTGTGTGTGTGTGTGTGTGTGTGTGTGTGCATACGGACGCGCGGGAGCGAAACTAATCTACCAGCATCCCCATTTTCTCACCCTGTTTTTTTTTTTGTTGTTGTTGTTGTTGTTTTTATCCAGTGGCGTTAATAAAAAAAAAATGTCGAAAAAAATCCTACGCATCGCAAAAAATATGCCGCTGCGCACTTTTAAAGAATAAACGACTTAATTCTTTTTCCTTTGCCATGATTCATGTCTGCAACAAAATTAATGGGCAGGCGGCGGTCGCAGCTGAACCATTACGGGAGTTAAAATTTTCTCGTTACCCTCACGCAGGAGGTAAATCATCGTGATAACTTTCGTGAGCTGTGGTAACTAATGGAGCAGCAGCAACAGTGGGGGGGATGAGGGGGGGTGTTGAGGGACTGTTCGTGTGTGTGTATGAGGGGGGTCGTGTGTGTGTGTGTGTCAGCGGGTGGGTGGGTGGGAGAGTAGGTGGTTGTGTCTTCATGAAGTAATAAAAACACAAAACACCTATTCTCTCTCTCTCTCTCTCTCTCTCTCTCTCTCTCTCTCTACACACACACACACACACACACACACACACACCTTACTATTGTGTGCGTGAATTATGAACTTAGTCCCAAATACGAAAAATATTGCTCATTTCTATATTTCTTGATCAGTTTTAACTTCATTACCAAAGATATATATCAGTTATGGCAGAAATTACGTCCGTTAATAAAGGACAATGCGTGTGTTATGAAGAGGTGTTCCTTGCTCCCACCGAGGGCAGCTGGAGAGGACGACACCTCCGGCCCTGGCACGGGCAGATGTACCGGCGAGAGGCTGGGCGTGGCTTGGCGGGGCCGGCAGGGCGAAGGGGATAGGGCGGGTTGTGGGGGTAGGGATGTGCGGCATGAGGCTTAGTAAACGTTCAGCCGCTCAGCACATCAGGATTTTATCTATTTTTTTTCCATCACGTGTTCTGCGTCCAAACGTATTAACACCCGAGCGATGCCATCATTGGCTCTCTGTGTTTTTAGTTCGATGATAAAAAGGGATACTCGCTGCTGTATTATTTTCTATGAACAAAGCATATGCAAAGCATCGAATTTTTTCCAATTTACACATAAATGACCTGATTTCAAAACGTGATATTCTATAATTGTCACACGTATCATAACACAAGCATGGGTAGGCAACTTGTTTTTATATATATATATATCTATTTTGTATGGCTCTGTTGTATTCACATAGACGGACTCGATCACCACTGTACCGTAAAAAAAACAAATGAATGAATATTGTGTTTCATGTTGGTGTGGTACACACGCCTATTAGTTACCATGTCGAGCTGCGGCTCCCGAAGTCTCTTATGATTCGGCATAGGTAGAAATTAGGACCAATAAGCGCGCGGGGCGAGTGCGAGGAAGCTGGGGGAGGGGGGGGGGGCGGGCCTTGTCAGAATTGATGGGTAACTATGTCATTATGCGCGTGACTTATATCTTTCTCTTATTTACTATTTTTTTTATTTAATACTATACTGACTATTCTTTTTCCATTGTCTTCTGAGCAGGAGAAGGACCTAATGGCCTCACTCTTCCTCCTTCTTTTCCTCCTGCTCTTCCTTTTATGACTCCTCCTCCTCCTCCACTCCTATGGCACTGCAAGCCACTCCTATGGCAAACGGATTGATTAAATCACTGAACGCAGGCAGCCTAGTAATGAGCCAACAGGCTTTCTGCTGCCTGCTAGTCCATGTTTCCATGTTTCCTTCTGTGTGTATGTGTGTGTGTGTGTGTGTGTGTGTGTGTGTGTGTGTGTGTGTGTGTGTGTGTGTGTGTGGTGAGGAATTATATATATATATATATATATATATATATATAGATAGATATATATATATATGTAATTCCTAACACACACACACACACACACACACACACACACACACACACACACACACACACACACACACACAGAAGGAGGAGGAGGAAGAGTATGAAAAGGAAGAGCAGGAGGAGAAGGAGGAAGAGTGAGGCCATTAGGTCCTTCTGCTTAAAAGACAATGGAAAAAAGAGAAGAGAGAGCCTCTCTCCATTTCCAATTCTGCATCTTAAAAATAGTCAGTATAGTTGTAAATGTAAAAAATAGTAAGAATAAGAGAAAAATATAAGTCACGCACATAATGACATAGTTACCGTTCAATTCTGACCAGGCCAGACCCCCCCAGCACCCCTGCTCTCGCCGCGCGCGCTGATTGGCCCTAATTTCTCCCTGTGCCGAACCATGAGATCTCGGGAATATGCCTCCCGCATGGACTACCACCACGTGACTCACACTGGCGCGCTGTATAGGCATCAATGAGGGATGCTGTGTCTTAAAGGATGAAGAGTAGCAGAAAGAAACAGGAATTTTGGTGTGTTTGATATTAGTTGTTGCTGAAAGTAACTGAGCAGGTAAAAGAAGGATTAGACGTGGAGAAGGCGGAGAAAATGGAGGAAAAAAGAAGAAAAAGAGAAAGATGTAGAGAGATATGGAAAAAAATACCTTTCTGCGCCTCGCCCACACTTTCCCACTATCTGCCAGTGAAAAGAGAGTCGGCATAAACTACCTCGCTTGCCTGGACATGGGAGAATCTTTGGTAATTAATTAGGCAGCTCAGGTGCATCCCACAGGCATCAAAGGACCTCGGCAAATATTAACTTCTTTGATGCCCAAAATGACGCTGAGGCCCGGGCGACGTTTTCTTATGGCATGTGTGACTTCTTTTCACTGACCCCAAAAATTCCAGCCAACTTCCTCGAACTGGATGCGAACTGATAAAGGCTCTGAAGGATTAGCGGGGAAAAGCCGTTTCTAGCTAATCCTCGTGTCATGTCCTCGACGATATTTGATATGCAGATCAAAGAGAGGCTGTGTATGCATGAGAGAGAGAGAGAGAGAGAGAGAGAGAGGGAGAGGGAGAGAGACAAAGACATAGAGGAATAGAAAGAAACAGAAAAAAAAAAAAACTATCCTTCTGTCTGAGTTAGTACCGACAGACACATGCTACTTATAATGGCAGAGTTTCTTTTTTTATCTCAGCAAGGGAGGCAGCTGAAGGGCAAAAACATAAACAACAACAAGAAAATAATGCCCGCTAAACGCTGCTCCGGACAAAAGCAGAAAGAACGTGAGATCAAAAGAGAGGTCAATTTCGGGTGGAGAGTAAAAATAAAGTCGCGGAAATCCTGGTCATGCTCGCGTTAGGTCAAAAGAAAGTGACCAACGCCGAGCAAAGACAAAAACTGCAAAACGCCCCTGCCTGTGTGACGGGTTGCTTAATAATGACAGCGGGTAGGGTGGGAGATGACTGACGCTGACTGACGTGCCTTCCTCCTTTCATTCGACTTTAAAAAGAAAAAATGGAGTTTTTTTTTATAGAGCGGGCGGCGAAAAGGTTTAATTTTTTTGCACCTTTTAAAACACGATAATCTATTTCTGAAGTTTTTCTATTTAGTTTGTGTAGCAATAATATCGATAATATAACACGAACTACGAATAGGTTTTAAAAAAAGTGAGACAGTAGAAAGAGAAAATGCCGAACTGTAAATACAAAAGTGTGACGCCATTGCTCTCTTTTAGCGATGTCAGTTAAAAGAACCGAGAATGTTGAAGGACTTTCCGATGTTTTCCAACAGAGAATATATATTTTGTCTCCTTTTTGACCTCATAAATGTACTGCAATGATAGTTTTTTTTCCGTTTGACTGATGTAGGTTTTCAGCTCTAGTAAAAGTTGATTTTCCGATTCCGTCCTTGTATTATAAGCCGACGGATTTGCCGAACCATTTATTCTTTCTTCGTACTCACATGAAAACATAATCCCCTCGCTGCCCACTCAGCAAATAAGGCAATAGTTTTAATGTGCGTTATATCCTGAATTGTAATAAAAAGATGTATATTTTAGACACAAACAATACTAAACTTTCAACAAATACAGGTTAGCAAAAGTCGCATCGAGAACTCACTACAGTCTGTCTCTCCATCGAAAATTATTAGAAAGTAGACTAAAATAGATTTACTAAACATTTCTCTTTAGCATTTCAGTCATTTTCAGCATCATCTCCATATTTTTCTTTTTCCTTCTAGTGATTTGCTTCTGGGGGTGAATTGTAGGCAATCAAAATTCCCATTCTCTGCAGAAATATCGCAATTTTTCCCTAATCTAGGTAAATATAGACCTCAATCACTCACTGCAGCTGACGTTTAATTACATGAGGTGATAGTTAACTTGAATGACGCTAGTGATCGATCTCAGCGCCATTTTCTTAAACATTATAGCACCCAAGCAAACACATTCAGCAAGGCTTTCATAGGAGTTGCGAGCATTACCAAGGGTAGTTTGACGCGCTTTAACGACTTTTCATAGGAGTTGTGGGCATTACCAATTATAGTTTTATGAGCCTAGCGGTAGTTTAACACAGGGTAGTTTGACGCGCTTAACGACTTTCATAGGAGTTGTGGGCATTACCAATGATAGTTTTATGAGCCTAGCAGTAGTTTAACACATTCAACAAGGCTTTCATAGGAGCTGCGGGCATTACCATGAGTAGTTTCTATGAGCCTAGTGGTAGTTTGACCATTCATCTGTACCGTGAACGTAAAAAAAAAATGACAATCTCCTTATCGGCCTTCGGAAATAAGTAAAGCGAGAGGCGGAAGCGTCTACTTATACATACCGTAGCCCATGGTATCCGCGACTCGTGTTGGTTGTTGTCATCGCACTAAAACTCACGTGATACACCAACTTACCCAAACTGTTGTTACATCGCAGCGTTCGGTTTCATATTACAACAACCCCGGAAATGATTAAACGGGCCCGGCAAACTGAGCTTCGAATCCGTCATAATATATCGAGCTCTTTGTGTGTGTGTGTGTGTGTGTGTGTGTGTGTGGTGCGTGATTACCTACAGAAACAATGATCGGACGAGAGCGCAAGGGGATCAAGGGAGGGAAGGAGGGAGGAGGGGAGGGAAGGTAGGGAGGGAGGGCAATAGGGCGTGTTAGGCCAGTAAAGCATTATCTTGATTACTAGCGCAGTGATCACGCCTTCGAGCCCCCCTGGAGGTAGGCACAGCACTAGGCCTCTCGCTCCCCCTCTCTCCCTCCCTCTCATCATCTCTCTCCCTCTCTGTACTTACTCCTCTCACGTTCCTCCCCTCCTCACGCGATATACTCATCCCCTCCCTCTCCCTCCTCACTCCTTCTCACTGTCTCCCTTACTTCCCCCTCACTCCCCCTCTCTTTATATAAATGACTGTATGTATGTCCTTCTGTTTCTCTGTGTGTCAGTTTATCCATCTGTCTTTTGTTTGATTGTCTTTTGTCTGTTTCTCTTCCTGTCTGTATGCCTCTCTGTCTATCTTTCTGCCTTTATCTATATTCCTGCCTTTCTCTCTCTCTCTCTCTCTCTCTCATCTTACCCTTCCCCCATCTGAGGGATCCATTTCCTTACAGATTCATTAATTTAATTAACTAACGTATCAGCTTTCCCCCCAACTAATCTACTCCTTGTTTTACTCCTCCTCTAATTTATTCATTTCCTTTATACTCATCACTCATCAACTTCCTATTCCGTTAATCACTAAACTGGCCTTCTATTCCTCCTTCACGTTATTTCTGTTTTTTTTTTGTCTGCCTTGTACATGATTTTCCCTCCTCGTTTTGTCTTTTTTCTAACGTGATTTTGCTTCATCTTTCAATTAGTCCTTTTCTATATTATACTTATCCACCTTCTCCATATATGCAACGTCACCGCTTTCTCTTTCAGGCCATTTTTCTAACGTAATTTTGCTTCTTCACTCTATAAATCCTTTTCTTCACTTTAATCATCCACCCGTTTCCTTCTATCTTTTCCGCTTCCTTTCAGTTCATTCATCTTTATTTTCACCGTTAATTCACCGTCCTCTCTCTCTTTCATTTCATTCATCTTAATTTTCATCGTAGTTCACCGTCCTTTCCCTTTCATTTCATTCATCTTTATTTTCACCGTTAATTCACCGTCCTCTCTCTCTTTCACTTCATTCATCTTTATTTTCACCGTTAATTCACCGTCCTCTCTCTCTTTCATTTCATTCATCTTTATTTTCACCGTTAATTCACCGTCCTCTCTCTCTTTCATTTCATTCATCTTTATTTTCACCGTTAGTTCACCGTCCTCTCGCCCCTTCTTTGCCCCCTCGCGCATTCCCTTCTTATCTACACTCGCAATCTCATCACACGGGCCGCGTCCCTTATCGCAGCATCACGGTCACGCTCGTTCTGTATCACCGTTAGCATCCCTTTCAAGCTGGTAACGACTTCCCCGGATCGCTACTCGAGTCGAGGTCATAAACAGCGACACTCACGCACACACACACATACATGCATACATACAGACAGACAAACATTCAGGCATACACACACAGTTTTTTCTCTCTTCTAGACTCTTTTTTTCTCTCTTTTACTCCTGCTCCGAATCTACGTCATAATGCAGCCTCTTTGTATTTTCTCCTTTTCTCTTTTCGCCTTTCTCATTTTTTGTTTGTTTGGTTGGTTTCTTTGTCTTTCTTTCATTTTTTTTCTTCTTGTTCTGTTCGTGCTCTTCTTCTTGTTCTTGTTCTTCTTGTTCTTGTTCTTTTTCTTCTTGTTCTTCTTCTTGTTCCTCTTCTTGTTCTTTCTTCTTCTTCTTCTTTTTCTTCTTCTTATTCTTCTTCTTCTTCTTCTTCTTCTTCTTATTATTATTATTATTATTATTATTATTATTATTATTATTATTTCCTCTTTCCCTCCTTCGTCCACCCCTTTCATCCTCTCGCCCTCCTCCTCATCATCAGCGTTAATGTTTACTTCTCTTGCGTTGTTAACTTGCTCCTGTAGTTACTAAGGTAAACACACACATATACACACAGACACACACACGGAACTCTGTGGTGTGGTCGTTAGTGCACTCTCCTCACAACCAGCAAGTCCGCGTGTTCGATTCTTAGGCGGAGTGGAGACGGATGGGCAGTCTCCTTTAATCCGCGCCCCGTGTCCACCTAGCAGTGAATGGGTGCCGGGTGTCAGTCGGTGGTTGTTTTTCGCCTCCCGGTTGTGTGTGGGTGTGAGGTTTCGCCTGTACCCAGAGATATCGAGTCTATCGCCTGATCAGACCGTGGTGAATCACACACTCGTGGAGGAGGCGCACAGGGCTGGAAAAAAGTATTACATCTCAAGAGTTCTCCGTTTTTCAGAATAGAGGAAAAAAGTTGCTGACCTGGAGAAATACTTGTCGTCGCTGGCGCTTAGCAGGTGAGACGTAACTGTTACTTTTCACAAAGTTTCTAGTGTGATGTTTACGTATCTTCTCTTCCTAGGTGTTTATATTTGAGCTGGCTTTTTTTCTCTCTTTCAACAGCGGACTTTTTTCTCTCTTTGTTTTATGCCCTTGAGCTGCGTCCTCTCCTTTAAAAAAAAAAAAAAAAAAAAAAAAAAGAGGAAGTACGAGTGAAGATTAACGTAGACCAAGAAGCTTCCTCAAAACAAATATGAAAAAAAAAAAGATACTTCCTGGAAACCTTCAAAAATGTATCTGCACATTTACTCTTCAAAATCCTTTAGTACTCATTTTATATAACCTTGCAGGGAAGCGTATCAAAAGATTACAGACAAACTTCAATACGAAGAAGATTGATAAATAGATAGGCCTTACGGGATTCATTAATTTAACTGACTAATGTATCGGCTTCTCTCCGTAATTAATCTTCTCCATGTGTTCCTCCTCCGCTACTTTATTCGTTTCGTTTATACACATCACTTATCTACTTATTTCATTCATCACTAAACTGGCCATGAATTTCTCTTTTACATTATTTTCGTTTTGTCTAGCGTTTTTGAAGTCTAACGTGTCCATAATCTTTCTCCCTCGTATTTTTCTTATCCTTTTTACGTAATTTTGCTTCTCTTATCCTCCTCCTCTCCCTCCTCCTGCCCCTTCTCCTCGCCTAATAAGAGCACAACACGTCAAAATTACACGTGCAGGTGAGCTATATTGGCACGGACAGGTGGTGCGCGCGGTCCCTTTACCTGCTTGCCGGGACTCGTTGTTGCCTCGAGCTCGGGAGAGGCTCGAGTTTTCCTTTCCGGCACTCACAATTATCGGTGAGGTGTGTGTGCGAGAACAGCGGTAATGACAGTGATGTGGTGCAGTGTCCAGGCTAGTAATTATCTTTGCTTCTGGAGTGTTTTATTTTTCTTGCTTCTAAGTGCGGTGTAATCAGGCTTTTTTTGTGTTTTTTTTTTGTATATGTGCCGTTTTGTTGTCTTCTTTACTATCTTCTTGTCTTCTTGTCTTCTTCTTCATTATCTTTTTGTCTTCTTATCTTTTTCATTATCTTCTTGTCTTCATTATATTCTTAACTTCATTATTTTCTTGTTTTCTTCAATATCTTTTTGTCTTGTTGTCTTTTTCATTATATTCTTGTCTTCTTGTCTTTTTCATTATCTTCTCGTCTTTTTCACTATCTTCTTGTCTTCTTATCTTTTTCATTATCTTCTTGTCTTCTTATCTTTTCATTATCTTCTTGTCTTCTTATCTTTTTCATTATCTTCTTGTCTTCTTCATTATCTTCTTGTCTTCTTTAGTATCTAATCGTCTTCTTATCTTTTTCATTATCTTCTTGTCTTCTTCATTATCTTTTTGTTTTCCTCATTATCTTCTTGTCTTTTTATCTTCTCCATTATCTTCTTGTCTTCTTCATTATCCTATACACGGGTTGCTCACTTGCTGTTGTTATTCACTGTTGTTTTTCTTCTTCGGTGTTGTTCGTTATCATTTCTAGTCTACAACATATATAATTATGGTGTAGTTCATTATTAATTCTTCTTTTCTGCATTGTTTTATTTCGATTCATGTAATTTTTCTCTCCGTTCTCTTTTTCCTCTTTCAATATTTTTTTAACACACACACACACACACACACACACACACACACACACACACACACACACACACACACACACACACACACACACACACACACACACACACACCTGTAAAAGTAAACAATAAACTCAGGTAAGGACATCCAGCTACCTTCAAACCCTTCTACTATTCTCAGTGTACTCAGGAACAGCGTCTTGGTCCATGTAACTGTCCTCCCACTCGCGATGTTCTCTTGTCTTGCGTCGCGGGCCAAGTAATTGTAACATATATAAGAGTGCTCTGGTTGGATATTGTACCTGTCACACCTTCTCCTGCCCTCCCTCCCTTCCTTCCCTCTCCCTTATCTCCCTCACTCCTCTCTAGCCCGCCCCTTGCGTCCTCTATATTGTCATCCTGGGCGTTGAGATATGTAAAAAAATGTTCAGGTTGTACGTTGAATGTTGTACCTATTACTCTCTTATTCCCGCCATGCCTGCCTTTCCTTTCCCGCATGTTCCTGACTCCCCTCCTCTTAGTCCTTTTCTTCCCTCTACTACCTTCTCATACTTCGTACTGAGACATGTATAAAAGTGCTCTGGTTGCACGTTATATCAAGACGTCTCTCCATCCGAAATTGACCTCTCTTTTGGCTACTCTTTACTGTTATCTTTTATGGGAGCGGTGAGTAGCGGGCTTTTTTATTTTGTCCCCTTTTTTTTTGCCCTTAAGCCGTGTCCTCTGATGTAAAAAAAAAATGTTGTACCTATTATTCTCCCATTCCCGCCCTCCCTTCCCTATTCCTTATTCCCCTCACTCCCTTCTTCCAAGTCCCTGCCACCTCCCTCCACTACCTTCTCATCCTCCGTATTCAGACAGATGTAGAAATGCTCAGGTTGCAGGTTGAATGTTTTATCTATAACTCCTATCCCCGCCTTCCCTTTCCCTCATGTCCCTCACTCCCACTCTCATAACCCTTGTCATTCCCTCCCACTACCTTCCGTCCTCCCCCGCTTCTCTAATTTCTATTAACCTAACAATAACATTTCATCTCAACTCGGGAACGTTTCGGTTAACATTTCAACATTCTTAACCTTCAGCATTCTAGTGCAGGTGACCTTTCCAATTATATTTTTGTCGCCATGCACGGGCGGAGGCGGCGGTTGTTTAAACACACTCGCGTAAAACAAAAAAGATAGCTGTACAATATTCCATCTCACTTCAGGTGGAAAATGCGAATACTTTTTTTTTTCGTTGTACATTCTTGCTAGACGTGTATCTTTTATTTGTGCCGCCGAGAAGGGAGGAAGCTTTGATCACACGCGCGTGCCCTGAAGACCGACGGGACCCCCACAACAACCATCGTGTAATTGTTGCGCTGTTGGACGGAGTTATTAACCACACCGTGCCATTAAACCTGCAGGGTCGGAAGTCTGCCTGGCGAGCACCTCACAGCGGAGAGCGGCAAATGTAATTACCCAAATGGACTCAAACGGGAGCCAAATGGACCCAAACTAGCTGCACATTTAGTCCTCTCTTCCTCCCTTCCCCCATTTCCTTTTTTTATGATTTCGTCCATGGTGTTGGGATAGTGGTGGTAGGCGCAGCGGTGGTGGTGGAGCAGGAGACAGCGGTGGTGCAGGTGGTGACGGTGGTGGTGGTGGTGGCGGGGATGGTATGCCTGAGCTTGTCTATTACAGCGGCAAGAGGTCATTGACGTAGTTTTGTCCCCACTTGGCTTTTATTAACATTTTTAAAGGTGCGTCGGCATCACACAGCTGCAGTGATCGCCGCACGACTGTCTCCACTCACTGCCTGCGCGTGGAGTTTTAAGATAATGTTTTTTGTTTTGTTTTTTGCGGGGGGGGAGGATATTAAGTGACTTGTTGTGAAGACTAGCGATGGTTTAAGTGTAGCCGTCGAAGACTTGATAGATAGGCGTCCATAGGAAGACACCTCGGAAACAAGCCACTCTCGTTTAGCTTCCTCTGTCATGGTATGGTTCTTGGTTCTTTGTGTGTGTCTTCACTTGTCTCGTTTACCATAAAAAAAAATATACTACACATAAATAATGGCAGTAGGTGGTTGTGATCGTAGTATTTAGTGCAGTGAAGGCAACGTTATACTTCTACTGATTCTGATATTCACAGATTCCTATTGACACGTAGCGACTTGCGATATCTGCTTTCTCTTTGTTGTTCTCTGCTCTTCTCTCTCTCTCTCTCTCTCTCTCTCTCTCTCTCTCTCTCTCTCTCTCTCCCCCCCCCCCCTCAACGCATACTGTACCGATTCGAGTGTTGCCGGAAGTCGGGTTTCTGTTTGAAGGTTTGGCTCTCATGTCTATCGTCAAGAGTCTGTAAAAGTCAATCAGAGCATTTTATGTCATGTGTTCATCGGCGGGGGAGCGAAGCGGCTTTCCTCCTCTCGACCCCTCTTTAGGGTAATCAACCTGTTAATACGAGGTAACTTCCTGGATGCGGGGTCTTGATCCTCCCTTGGCTCCTACGTGAGGGGAGTTAGCGTTACCTTAGCGAGAGTGTAGCACAGACGAGTGACGAAGAGACAATGGCAAAGCTTAGTCGTCAGAATCTCAGCAAGGAAATAAAAGCCCAGTAATTGTATTGATCAGCATTTTTACCTCAGAGTCACACTAGCCGTTTTGAATCTTTCCTTTTCGTCATTGAAAGAGTGTAAAAAGCAGCCCAGAAGTTGACGATTATCATATTGATGTTAATAATGACGTAATGATGAATCTGGAGAGAGTGATAGATATATAATGAGACAGACACAGACAGACAAACAGGCAGAGAGACAGACAGAAAGACGGAAAGACAAGCAGGCAGACAGAAAGACAGAATATGAGCGAGATGCATTTCCTACAAGAACATTCTCTTCAATTATGCATAGGCCAGCGGACACACACACAAACACACACACACAAACACACACACACACACACACACACACACACACACACACACACGCATATGCTCCGTCAACTTAATATCAGGAGACACAGACACACGCCTTGCCTTTCCGACACAGCCCACTCCCGCCGCGCCGCTTCCTGCCCGCTCATAACGCTTTACGGTCAACCTGACACCGTGCTCTCTCCGTCCCGCGCTGCTTTATGGCCAATAGCTCCGAGCATGTGTGTATGTGCGTCCCCCCTGCCTACGAGAAGCGGCGTCCCAGCAGCGTAATAATTGTCCATCCCATACGAGGGGCTTCACACGTGTGGGGATCCCCGGCAAGGTGTTGTTTCCGCCAGTGACTTCCATTACGGTTGGTCCCGAGCGGGAGAAAGGGCAGGTTTGGGGTGACGGGACGCAAGTGCACGGCTGTCAGATTGTTGCGCTGAGCTGAGCTGTTGTAGGCTCAATAAGGCGGAAGTTAGGCGACGTTAACTTGGCGCAGAGCAAGGCTGGGTGCGGCATAAGACCTGAGGGAGAGGAGAGAAGGGGTCGGAAAGGGTGGAAGAGGCGAATGAGGAGGAAGAGGAAGAGGAGGGCAGAGGGCGGCTGTTAGTTTCTGGCTCCTACAGGTCCCGGGTCAGCAAACTCTAACACTTCACAGCGGCCGGCAAAGTTGATTACACACTCGCCGAGGACAACAACAAAGGTGACACGAAACTGACAGCCCTCAAAAAAAGGAGGATAGGGAGGCGTAAGCGCTCGGAGACAGGAGGAAGAGGAGGAGAAGGAGGAGGAGGAGGAGGAGAAAGAGGAGGCAGAGACGAGAAAGAAGGAGATAGGAGGGAGGGGAGACTGAGGCGGTGGATGACATAAACACACTCAAGGACATCTAACACGCGTCCACCGTCAGGAGACCACAATTAACCCTTCCGTGCGCCACTTTGGTTTATTCAATGAGGCGTATCGTCCCTACAAACATAACCCCGAGGACCCTTAAGCTGGACACCTAGGCATTTATACAACACCCTCCTCGTCCCTTAGCCTTCTCCCTCCTTCCATTTTTCTCTCTTCCTATTCCTCTTCCTTCCTGCTCTCCCCTCTCCTCCAGTACTACATCTTTTCGGTCGTGTTGTTTCGCTGTTCTAGTGTTATTTTTATATGTGTCCCGCGCGATCACCACCAGACTTTGAGAGCGTTGTTTGTCTCGAAGTTTCAGGGTTATTGTTTTTATTCTCACGGCTATCGGCAGGTGAGGTGTTGCTTGAGTGGCATAGCAACTCACCTCCGGCCCGACGACGACGTGTTTTTGTTGCCGAACTGTCAGTCAGGTGGGAGTAAACAAGGTGGGAAGAGTGTGAGCGAGAGGGAGTGAGAGGAAAAGTGGAGTATTTTTCGAGCAATTTAAAAAGAATAATTATCGCCCTCACCACCACCTCCACCACAGAAAGAGAAGACTGACTGACACACACACACACACACACACACACACACACACACACACACACACGCACACGCACACGCCAAGTAATATTCCAAAGTAGGGTCGTCGTTATGCAGAGGCGAGGGCGCAATACAGGGACGAGCACTGATCTAATGTACCTCAGGACCGCCCTCGTAACTGATGTCCTCAAAATGGAGATGAACACTAAGCCGGGTAAGAACCGTGCCGTGTGTGTGTGCGTGCGTGTGTGTGTAGAGTAGCCAACCACCACCACCACCACAGAAGAGGCCAACACAACCACTACCATTCTCACCCTCACCACCACCACCACGACCACCAGCACCGCCGCCTACGCTTATGGGGCCATTAGCTAATTGGAAGGTCCAGGTGCTCCCCTTTAGAACAGGTAACTCATCCTCAAGCACGTCCGTTGAGGTGTGATGGAGGCGGGAGTGAGGAATAAAAACCCGAGCCTTTCATGAGGAGGAGAAACGGAGGAAGAAAGGGAAGATGGAGGAAGAGAGAGGGGTGGAGGATGGTGGTGGAGGGTTGGGGTGCGTGCAGGTAGAGAAGGAGAGAAGAACGTTGACGGAGGGGGTAAGATGGAGTTAAGGAGAGAGAGTTGAGGGAAGTTGGAGGAGAAGGAGGAGGAGGAGGAGTAATTAGGAGAGGAGGAGGCGAAGGAAGTTAGAGGCAGAGAAATGGAGAATAAGGGAAAAGAAAAGGCGGTAAAGGAAAATGGAGAAGAGTTGAAAAGAAGAGGACAGCTGAGATAACTTTCAGGAAAGAAACTTGAGGGAAGTTGAAGAGAAAAGTAGAAAGAAAGGAATTTGAAGAAGAGAAGAGCCTGCGAGTTACGAAGAACAGAAGCGAAAGAAGATGGGGAAGAAGAGAAGAGAATAGAAAATGAAAAACAGAGGAAGGTGAAGAGAAAACAGTTGGAGAGAAGGGAGATGGAATGAAGGTAAGGTGAAGTTGAAACCAGAGGGGGTGGCGAAAGGAGGAAGTTGGGTGATGAGGGAAAACGAGGGTAACAGCGGCAGCTTGAGGAAACGAGAGCAGCTTTGAATCGCCCCTCTTCTAAAACTTACCCGTCAACGCTGCCTAATCCACTTTTGTCATCCTCCCTAACTATCTTCATCCTCGTCTACCTGCAAAGAAAATGACAGCTTTTGGTTCCCTCGTTCTCTCCCTTTCCTTTTTTTCCTTTCTTTTCTTTTTTTTTTACTTTCTTCAGACCTCTTCACACTTTCTCCTCCATTTTCTTCTCCTCTTCTTTATTGCTCACCTCCTTCTTTGAACTGCAAACCAACTCAAGAACTAGAAATAACGGTTTACCCATTCAGTCGAGTCGACATTTCCATGTTTCCATGTTTCCATGTTTCCTCCTACTTCTCTTCATTTATATATCTTTTATTTTTATTTTTTTCTAATCTTACGTGTTTTCCTCCTATTTTTCCCCTCCCTCCTGTTTTCCTCCTCGTTCTCGTCCTCCTCCTCCTTCTCCTCTTCCTCCTCTGCATTTACCTCTTCCCGTATTTCTCCTCATGTTACGTGTTTTTTCCTCCTATTTTTCTTTGTCTTTGTGCTGTTTTTACCCTTTCGTCCTGTTTTTCACCTCTTCCCCCTCCTCCTCCTCCTCCTGTTTCTCCTTTTTTCCCCCGGCCAAGAGTTAACTGTATTCCTTTTCTTTCCAGGCTTTAAGGACGAACTCTGTTATTATGGTTCGTCTTTTATTTTTTCCTTTATCGGCTGAGATCATGAATTTTTATTTCCCGGAATTCCTCCCAACCTTCTCTTCATTAGCGTGAGTTTCTTCCTATAAAATCCAGACGGTATGGTTCCTCTTCCCCCATTGTTTTCTTTCCTTCCTCTTTCTTGTCTTTGTTTTTGTTTTTTTGTGTTTGTGTTTTCAGTTCATATTAATTTTGCTTTCTTACCCTTTCCTTATTATCTGTTTCCTTTTTCGACTTATATTTTCTTCTTTTTCTCCCTTTCCTTCGTTCCTTCCTTTCTTTTTTCCTTCCTACCTTCATTTCCTCTTTCTTTCCTTTCATGCTTCCGTCCTTCCTTCCTTTCTTCCTTCTTTCTTTCCTCTCCTTTTTGCTGATTTCCTTCGTTACTTCCTTCTTTTCTTTTCCTCTCAGTTCTCAGTTTGTTTCCTATTCTCTTTTATATTTTTCCTTTGCGCTTGTTTTCTTTTTCTTTTCGTCTTCGCGTCTATTAATATTTTCTTTTATTCTATACCATGTTTTTTTTTTTCTCCGCTTCCGTCATTTTTCTTGTCACACTTCCTGTCGTCCTTTTTTATTTTGCTATGTATTTTAGTTCTTGTTGTTGTTGTTGTTTTCTGTTCTCATTATTTGTTCGACACACACTTCCTCTTCCTTCTCCTCCTCCTCCTCCTCCTCCTCCTCCTCCTCCTCCTCCGCCTCCTCCTCCTCCTCCTCCTCCTCCTCTTCCTTCTTCTTCTTCACCTACACATCTTTCTCTTTCTCCGTATTCTCCTCTTCCTCCTCCGACGTATCTTGGCTCTCTTCCTCCTCCTCCTCCTCCTCCTCCTCCTCCTCCTCCTCCTCCTCCTCCGCCTCTTCTTCCTCCTCCTCCTCCTCCTCCTCCTCCGCCTCCTCCTTCTCCTCCCGCGTCACATTAACGTCCTTTTCCTTCTAATTCTCCTCCCACGGTGCCACCTCTACCTCTCCTCCTCCTCCTCCTCCTTCTCTTCCTCCCCTCCTCCTCCTCCTCTCCTACAGCGTCAGGTGGAGAGACCGTAGAATGTAAATATAGCCACACCTGGCGTCCGGAGAGCCCCTCATTAAAGATTACTAGGAAGGGGTCTGGAAGGGGGGCGGGAGGAGGGCGCGAGGGGGGCGTGGGGGGCGTAGGTAGAGGGAGGGAGACCTTAATTAATATCTACTTCGTCCTAAACTTTTTTTTTTCCAGCGCGCGCCTCTTCTCCCCCCCCCCACCCGCCCCCCTCCCCTTTTTTTCCCTTCTCTCCCCACATGCATGCGATACTTTGTTGTGATACCGAGTCATTAGCGAGATTATTTTCCGCTTATAATTACAATGTACGTCCCTCCCTGAGTACCTTGATGAGCGTGAGACAGACAGACAGAAAGACAGGCAGACAGACAGACGGGCAGGCAGTAAGCGTGAGACAGACAGCAATACAAACAGACAGGTGGGTAGGTAGTCATTTTTTTATACATACAAACAGACAAACTTAAAGGTAGGCGAGATGGAGGGAGAGAGTCACCTTTTCCTTTCCCATTTGATTAGAGAAAAAAAAACAAAAAACAGTGTAGTAGTTTTGATGTTAGAAACTTTTGACGCCCGTGAATTGTAACTGTATTGGTAACAGTCGCGTGATGATATATGTAGGTGTCACAAAAAATTAAAAACATCGACACACTCACACGTACAAACAAACCTACCATTCTTTGTATTGAGTGATGTGATAGTAAACAAGAACCAAAAAAAAGGGAATAGTAAACAACAACAAAGAAAGGAAAATAAATATAGCCAACCGTTTGAGTGATTAAAATGACAATGTAGTGTTTGAGATAGGGAGTTTAATCTCCATAAGAGGAAGGAAGTTGTGTAATACCAAAGGCTTCTGGTCGGATAAGTAATATTTAATGCGGTGTTTGGTGTTTAAATTAAAGGACAAATGAGTGGGCAGAGTAATTATGTTCGTTGTACATATAAGGAAAGGTAGGGAGAAGCCATACATTGTTCGTGATATTAGAGGGAGCTTAAGTACTGTTAATGTATATGTTGCAGTAGTGTACCGTACATTTATCCCATTTGCCTTCTTCTTCTTCTTCTTCTTCTTCTTCTTCTTCTTCTTCTTCTTCTTTTTCTTTTTTTCTTCTTTTTTCTTTTTCTTTGTCTTTTTCTTCGTCTTTTCTTCGTCTTTTTTTCGTCTTTTTCTTCGTCTTTTTCTGTCTTTTTCTTCGTCTTCGTCTTCGTCCTCTGCTTTTTCCTTTCCTTCTTCTTCTTCCTTTTCTTCTACTTCCTTTTCTTCTTCTTCTGCCTTTTCTTCTTCTTCTTATTATTATTATTATTATTATCATTATTATTATTACTATTAATATTATTACTCCTTCTCTTCTTTTTACTCTAACTCTTACTCTTATTATTATTGTTATACAAGGGTCATGTCATTGTGGTATTAGCTGCTTCACTTTGAGATCTACTCCTACACCGACCAAAGCCTGACCACCAGTAGCCCTTAGGATAGCATAATACGGTGGTAGGCTTGCACTACACATACAAAATATATTAATAGTGATAACTGAATATAACTTTTGAATTATTGGAATATATCAGTTACATTATTAAAGTCAAGATCCCCCGAGTGCTGTTCTGCTCATTCAGCCCCACGTCTCTCCTCGTTAAGACGCCTCCTTCACTGTCAAAGGCACCCCCACCCCTTTCGCGCTCTCTCTCTCTCTCTCTCTCTCTCTCTCTCTCTCTCTCTCTCTCTCTCTCTCTCTCTCTCTCTCTCTCTCTCTCTCTCTCTCTCTCTCTCTCTCTCTCTCTCTCTCTCTCTCTCTCATTCCAATCGCTATAAACAAATAAAACTCTTGGGTCAGATAACGTATATCCTAAACTATTGAGCGAAAAAAAGCGAAATACTCACCCCTCTCACATCTCTATTCCATCTATCCTTGTGAAATGGCAAAGTTGAAAGATGGCTTTATTAGGGAAAGAGACAATATATAGAGGGTAGATTTAGGCGTATTAATCTAACGTCAATATTAGGTGAGCTACTCGAGAAGATAATTCCAAGGCCGAGGTCCACCAGAGCCAAACGACTATTTAGAAATAAGCCCACCACCGAAATGGAAAAGTCTATTTCTATCAAAGCTGCAAAGACCAATGTCGTCTGCAGATTAGTGACGCCTCACCGGCACAATGTTCCGAGGCAAAGTTAGTGATAAAGTAAAAACGTACAATGTTGTAGGTGATTCTTTTTACATTTTAAGATATTGTTCCTTCATTCTCTCGGGTGAGTTGCCTAGAAAGTCATGGGCCCAGTACTGTTCATGATTTAGATCGATGTTTGAGTAAAAAGTAAACCATTCGTAAATTTGCTTAGGACACAATGAGAGAGAGAGAGAGAGAGAGAGAGAGAGAGAGAGAGAGAGAGAGAGAGAGAGAGAGAGAGAGAGAGAGAGAGAGAGAGAGAGATACTACAAACATATAACAACAAAGACAAGCACAGCGGAACTTGCATGCTTTATTGCCCCTCGTGTCCGCCTCTCTATCTTTACTCAGGCTCTTGTAAATCAACTCCGCGTGACGGTTGCATAAAACATGGACAAAAAGTGACGTTTCGATTCCTATAATCTGACCTTCCTTTACATCTCGCCCGCCCTGTAGTTTTGTCAGGTCCGTCTCGCTAAGAACTTGTGCAAATGGAGTCTCGGCATCAATGAATGGCTACGAATGTTTGATATACGAGACTTTGCCGCCGAAGACACGAGAGGACATGTTTAATCGGATAACCAGCGAGAGAGAGAGAGAGAGAGAGAGAGAGAGAGAGAGAGAGAAGGAGGAGGAGGAGGAGGAGGAGGAGGAGGAGGAGGAGGAGAAGGACGAGGAGTGAGAAGTGAAGGAGGAAGACGCATGAGCAAAGAGGAGGAAAATAATAACTAGAAAGAAGACGAAGAAAAACGAGAACAAGCAAGAAACTGGAAGAGGAAGACGACGGAAAAGAAGAAACTATGAGAGGAAGGTGACGGATAAGAAGGAAAATGAAAACGAGAGAAAAGGAGGAGGAAGAGGTGTAGAAGGACGTAAACGAAGGAGAAAGGCGAAGAAGGAGAAAGGGGTGAAGGAAACGGAAGAGGAAAGAGCCATGAATGCTCGAGGGAGGGAGAGGGAAACGGAAGGGGAAGACGGGGTTGGGAGTGTGAAAGCGAGGAGGAGGAGGAGGAAGAGGAAGGAAGGAAAGGGAAAGAGGAGGAGGAGGAGGAGGAGGGAGGGACTGCAAAGGAGGAGTAACGGTCTTAGGTGATGGCCGGGGTCACTGCGACGCGCCTGTCTTCAAGATAAGGCGGAGGAGGAGGAGGACAAGGCGGCGGCGCTTCCCTATCACTCTGCAGGGACTCGAACTGGGGGTCGTAGGGGATGTTGAGGAGATAGAGGTAGAAGGCAGCTGTGGAGAAGGCAGTAGAGGGTTCATTAAGGAAGGGAAGAGAAGGGAGAGAGGGTTCTGGTGGAGGGCGACGCAGGGAAGGGCTAGGAGGGTTGGGGACAGTCATGGCAGGCGGCCGCGGTGAAATGGTCGGTTTGTTGATGGTAGCCTTTGTTTTGATCGTTGACTTACTGATGATTGGAGTGTAGTGGTTTGGTAAGACGTTTTTGGGTTGCACTGACTAAAGACTGGACAAGTAGAGAAATAACAGGAAAAGGAAGGAAGAAATTAAGGAGGAAGCGTTGGAAAGATTATGTGACGAGTGGGGGTGAGGACAGCAAGATGAGAGGGGAAAGGAAGAGGATGGTTGACGGGGAGTAATGGTGATGATGGTGGTGGTTATGGTGGTGGTGGTGGTGGTGATGGCGGCGGACGAGGAAATAGTTGGAGGGGTGCCAGGTGACATTCGGCTCACCTCGCGTCGTTGGTGTAATTCTTGGTGACTCGTCTGGCGCGAGTGATGTGGGTTCCTGCATAATATTTGTGTTTTGCATTTGTTTTTCGACGTGTTTTCGGTTCTGCTTTTCGGGTATATTTCCTTTTTAGCTGAAACGGGAATGTATATCACAATGGATCTCAGTGGCCTCGTTCCCTTAATACAAGATAGATACTTTTTTTTCATTTGATCTTAAAGTCTCGTTCATAAATCAGTAGGTCGTTCAACGGATATCAGTACCTAGCGACTTTTGCAACCTGAAGAAACTGTAAGATCATAAAATTCTAGATGGCTGTATTTCTGCGTAAACTTCCTACCATGTTTATTAATCTCCTCGCGTGTACCATCGATTACACATATCTCATAACCTATGGCTTTCACTCCCTCGCTTTCCTTTTCATCTCTTTCCCACCTTCCCTTACGTTCCCTCACCGACTCGCCGACCTCACCCTCCCTCCTTCCCTTTCCCACTCTCCCTCTCCCATGCATCCTTCCGCGTCGACCTCTCGCCCATCACTGCCCCCCCCCCCCCTCCTATCGCCCCTCCTATGCACCTTCGACAAGACGAGGCGGCGGCGTCTTGGCCCTTAAATAAGCTTCATCTTCCCCCGGTCCAATGTAGCACGAGGAAAACCAGAGTCTCAGGTCCCGAGGCGCTGACAAAAGACATTCCCGGGTGTGTTTTAAAAATTCTTCCGTCTCCACGCTCCCTGCAGAGTATATATATGATCAGACGGCTGGAAATCGCCCTTTGGGAAATCCGACGAGTGAATCAGATTACGAAATGCTACGGATCAGCAAACCCATCGAGCGACATGCGGCCCCCTCCCTCCTTCCGCCCTCCTGATCTATTGGACAGACGCTATTTTTTCAAGGGACTTTGTGGGCTTCCCGGAGATCACAATGCAGTCAGACGCCTCGCAGGTTGGCTCGCAGGTTTCCCTCCCTTCGTCCGTCCGTCCCTGTGTCTTTCCTGCTTCGAGGGAGTGTAATTAGTGTTTGCATGACAAGGGCTTAAAGGCATTCCTGGAGCGAGTTCTCTTGTTGACGTATAAGTGAGCGTTGTTTTCTTGAGCTGCCCTCGGCCAAGTGAAGTCGTTAGAAGGACATGATTACGTAGGTTGACTTTCCGATTGTCGTGGTTGTTATTCGTCTCCAAGAAAGTGAGGGAATTGCCGCGGGTTCTCTTGTTGACGTACAAGTGAGCGTTGTTTTCTTGAGCTGCCCTCGGCCAAGTAAAGTCGGTAGAAGGGGATGATTACGTAGGTTGACTTTCCGATTGTCGTGGTTGTTATTCGTCTCCAAGAAAGTGAGGGAACTGCAGGGTCGATTCTGTATCAGTTTATTTTCCGACTAAAAGACAACAAACCACCTTTAGAGGGAAATAAAAAGGAAAAACAGCAAAGGTTAAGTACTTACGGACATTAACTTACAGGAGATGAAAAGAATACGTACAAAGGAGGCCAACAAAAGGTACTCTTGAGTCAATGTCACGCCTAAAGAAGCCAGGGTGACGAGAACGAGGCAGACATATTTCAACACAGTGAGCTGAAAGTAGGGCTCAAGGAGGATCAAAGCGAATACTTGACGAGCTCTAAGCTTTGAAGTGTCCCTACAATATCCTGGCTACATTATCTTACCCTCGGCGAAACGGGAGACACCCTCATCCACTTGGGGCCTCCTGGCGAGCTCTGAGATGATGGATGCTGCATTGAAGGGAAGGAGGAGCTGAGGCTGGCAGGTCGCGACGTTCAACGGGAGGGAGGACGACCAACCGGGGGCGGATTCGATCTCACTTCCCCTCAGCGTCTCGAACTGCGGTGAAAAGTTTAGGTTTCCAATACTATTGATGATGAAAGAGAAACCATAGGAGGTCAGGGGGCCGAAGGGGCGAGGAAAAGGAAGATAAGACGGAGGAGGAGGAGGAAGACGAGGAGTAGTCGGTGAAGTAGAAGTAGGAGGAGAAGGAGATGCCGAAGAGTTAAGAAGGAAGGTATGCAGGAGGAGGAGGAGGAGGAGAAGTAGTAGTATCAGTATGAAGAGCAGGAGAAGAAGAAAGAGGAGAAAGAGGAAGAGAAGGAGAAGGAGAAAGAAGAAGAAGACGAAGAAGAAAAAGAAGAAGAAGACGAAGAAGAAAAAGAAGAAAACTGAAGAAAATATATGAAAAAGAAAAAGAACAAATAGAACAAGATCAAAAAGAATAGAGAATAAACAAAATAGGCGCATGAAGAACGAACAGAAGACGAAGATGAAAAGGAAGAAATCGATAAAGAACAGATACAATTCCCTTCCAATTATAAGCCTTAACTAAGAAGATTGAAACTACGAAGTCATAGGGCGTGGAGAGTCATCGGCGGGCGGGGACGGGGAGTTGATGTTCCGACGTGGTGAGGGAGTCGTGTAGGGCTCCGGCCAGTGTATTGATTAAGAGGAAATACACGACACCACCAGCAGGTAGAGAGGGAGAAGGGGAGCGAGGACACGAGCACGGGATGAAGGGGAGGAAGGTGATGACAAGGAGAGGGAAAGAGAGGGAGAGGAAGAGAACGGAGAAGATATACATGACTCAGATTGACGAAGGTATAACAGAGAGAGAGAGAGAGAGAGAGAGAGAGAGAGAGAGAGAGAGAGAGAGAGAGAGAGAGAGAGAGAGAGAGAGAGAGAGAGAGAGAGAGAGAGAGAGAGAGAGTAGTAGTGCAGTGATTGTAGTAGTAGTAGTAGTAGTAGTGGGAGTAATTGTTATGAATATTAGAAAAAGAAGTCTTCATTTGGCCAGGCATTGCTGGTTTGCGTGATCCATTCCATTGGATTATCTTCTCTTTCCATTCCTTTAGTCTCTGGTTCCTGAATCTCGGCCCACAAGCTGCCTATCACTCCGGGAATGTATCGAGATTATTGCTTTTACGACCTTTACTCTTTCTTATTTGTATTTTCTTACACTCTTCGTTTCTGACTCGTATACCGTTGCTACTACTGGTTTTACTACTACCACTACTACTACTACTGCTACTACTACTACTACTACTACTACTACTACTGCCAACCCCACTTGATTAGATAAAAAAATTCATCTGGGTTCCTCGGCAAAGATACCCGTCGGCAACAATGGACTGGCAATGGTTTTCACGCGGATAAAAAGTCAGAGGAGAGGACAATCTACCGGCCGTTATTCCTACTGTTCAGAGATTGCGGAGATACACTGATTGTTTGATACTTTAAATGTCAAAACTATGTCTTTGTGGAGAGCGTGGCTTATCTGGGGAGTTGATGATTAATTGATTGCGTCGCTGACGAGTGTGCTGTCTGCCTGTCTGCCTGTCTGTCTGTCTGTCTGCCTGGATGTCTGTCTGTGTCTGGCTGGCTGGGTCACTGGCTGGCCAATTGACTTTAGTGAAAAACTGACTGAGCCGGCTCTAGTTGGCTGGCTGCTTGATTGCCACGTTTCCGAACTAGAGGAGCTGCGGTTTAGTCCCTATTCTTTCATATTTATTATTTAATTGACTGACTGGCAGACCGTTTGACTGACTAATTGATTGTTCAGTTTATAAAAGTAAAAAAAAACCTATGAATCTTTTATAATTTATATATGTGGTGTACAGGTTTAAGTCTCCTATTCCATTAATTTGATACAGGATAACAAAGAAAAAACTTTCAAATTTCAATATTTACAACGGCGCTTGAACTTGATAAAATGAAATGAGAAAACGTGTTTTGTTGCGTGAACAAACAATAATTGTTTCTATGCAGTAATTTGATTTAATTATAGAAAGAAAAATATTTGAGTGGCTGCGTAACGTGTATGGATAGGTACAGGCAAGGCAGGAGTGAGAGAAAGCATTATGAGAATGTGTTTGTGAACAGGTTTATATAAAAAAAATCATTTGTATATTTATGTACGTACATACGTATACATGTATGTATATATGTAACTAAGTATGTATGTTTGTATGCGTATGTGAATGAGTGTGTATGTGTATGTGTGTATTATCATGTGCATCTGCTAATTTTAATAAAGTTAAGCATGTGATGATCTCAAAATGCAAACAAACATACAAACACCAAGAATCTACTTTTAAACACTATTGTATCTACCTAGGCAACAGGTGCGAAGAAACACTACGACATCACTTTAAACGACAAATGAATACATATATGTGTAGGGAGGGGAGGGGGGAGGGGGGAGCTGCATGGCTGGCTAGGTGACTGGGTGCTTGTATGTCTGCGGAACTGGAGTGCAAGGTTTTTGGTGCAGCGCGCGGGAGGAGGTCACGGGAGGCAAAGGTGGGCTCGATGTACCTTGAAATGCGTGGGTGAATCCAGAGCTGGAATTGCCGCTGCGCCTCCGAGACTCAGAATCCGGATTAACGTCCCAGCCGAGTCTGTTCACCCTCCTGGCTGGTAATTCTTGTATATATTCTTAGCACTCTACACTATATACTTTTTTTTTTTACAAGGGGACTCTCCTGTATTATTTGATTACCGCGCGTAGTAAATAAAAGGCTCTGCTCTCTACTTCCCTTGGTTATCGTAATACTGAAAATTGTTTGTCTAGGGAAATTTAAGAGTAAAAGTAAGAAAGAGTTAGTGTGTGAAGTTGCTGTTCCGTACCCAATAGAGGGATGGCCACGAGAGAGAGAGAGAGAGAGAGAGAGAGAGAGAGAGAGAGAGAAAATAGAGACAGTACAGAGACACAAACTAAGACACATTCTCTCTCTGACAAACACACCTACGAACAAATAAACACAAATGAATATATATACATCTACCAAAAGTGAAATATTATGACTAGCCATCACACACACACACACACACACACACACACACACACACACACACACACACACACACACACACGTCCACCAACACTACTCCACACACCCAAAAACAAAATGAAGCAACAACACCACCACCACCACCACCATGACGCCGACGAATTCTTATTTTAACGTGGAGAGGCGAACCTGTTGAGAAAATGTTGGTGCCCAGTTCGATGTAGCCAGCTTTATTTTGTTACTCCTCTCCTACACAATACGTACGTCATTTATTATTCTCTCCCCGGGACATTGTTCGTAAAAGAAATACCACGAACAGCAACATACTACTGTACTACTGCTTATCTGCTTCAGAGTCGAGGGAGGGGGAAGGGAAGAGGGGGAAGGGAAGAGAGAGAGAGAGAGAGAGAGAGAGAGAGAGAGAGAGAGAGAGAGAGAGAGAGAGAGAGAGAGAGAGAGAGAGAGAGAGAGAGTTATTGCTGTAGTTGAAATAGTTTAGTTTTGGTAGTAGTAGTAAAAATAGTAGTAGTAGTAGTAAAAGTAGTAGTAGTAGTAGTAGTAGTAGTAGTAGTAGCGATAGTAGCAGTAGTAGTAGTTGTTTTTTGTAGTTTATTTAAGCATAGAGAGATAGAGATAAGATGAGGTGAGAAGAGAAGAGAAGAGAATTGAAGTGAAAAGAAGTGAAAAGAACAGAACAGAACAGAACAGAAAGAGAAAGAAAGTGACAGAGACAGACAAACAGATAGACGGACAGACAGACAGACAGACACAGATAGACGGACAGACAGACAGACAGATAGACGGACAGACAGACAGACAGACAGGCAGACACACAGATAGACAGACAGACAGACAGACAGACAGACAGACAGACAAGACACACAGATAGACGGACAGACAGAGAGGGAAGAAGAGAAAGCTCACCGCCCGGAGGAACGCTTCCCGCATGCTCGGGTGCTCGCCGCGCTGCAATATGATTCTCGGCTTCATGTCGCCGAAATGTTCCCTTTGATATTTCACACTCAGCCGGGTAAAACTTTAATATGATTGTGTCGCACCTCCCTCCCGCCGGCGTGTTTAAAGAGTGAAGGTGAGCTGGGTAATCTCGTGCTCAGCTGTAAGATTTTGTCGCAGCCTAAAAGCAAAGCACCTCATCTGTCGCCCCGGGCAGGTGCAGTCACACACGGGGATTGATATTGGTATTAACAGGTGATCACACACGCTCAGGAAGGACTGGTTCGCTGATGGTGTTTTGTGCGTACTGTGTGTGTGTGTGTGTGTGTGTGTGTGTGTGTGTGTGTGTGTGTGTGTGTGTGTGTGTTTTCAGCTCTCGTCCCCGGAAAAAAACAAATAATATTCCTGTAAAGGTTATCTGTATTTGCGTTTTAGCGGGTTCGTCTTTTATTAGAGTTTGATCTACTGCCATGTACATCAAGGGTAACATGGATACTCTCTATAACTGTATCATCGAGAAACCATGGCGTGAAGTAAATTACAACAATAAAGGAAATACAAACTAAAAGGATGAAAGATTTCTCCCCTTCATGGCTACGTAGTAAGAGACCCCATAGCATGAAGAGAACTGCAACCGAAAAAAGCAAAAAAAAATAAATAAATAAAGTCCCCCCCTCCCCGCTCCCTCCCTGCCGCCCTCATGCTTACGTACTGAGGAGCTGTCGCATGCATCGCCGACACAGCGGGTGCTTTGTTTGGCAACGCACGATGAACAATTTTGAAACTCGGGAAAGCTTGTTCGTTGTGAAACTCCCGGCGAACTGACATTACATCACACCTGCCGCCACTTTGGGAGCAGATCGAGTTAAATACAGTTCAAACGTGCGCGCACACACACACACACACACACACACACACACACACACACACACACACACACACACACACACACACACAACGGGAACTACAGTACTATTTTGTTTACTTAAAGTCAAAGAAAAACAAACACGGGACAAAGAAAAACGATAATAGATGGTTGTTCCATATTTATTTGTTTTTATTTGGGTCTCTTTGTGACTAACGATGGTTATATAATTATGAACTGGATTGTTTGTTTCATTATTGCAGGAAACACCTCACGCTTCTTCTAACGCCCTCTCTCTCTCTTATTATTATCATCCCCCGCAATCTTTTAATTTGATTGTCACACTCCTCTTTCTTTCCTTTTTACTCTCCAATTCAGTCCCCCGTTCTTGATTATCTCTTTTCTTACTCTCATATCCTGATTCTCCCTCTCACTCTTCCTTTTCTAATTTTCCCTCTCACTCATTTATTTTGATTCTCCCTCTCATTCTTCTTACCACTCTCCCTCTCATCCTTCTTTTCACTCTTCCTCCTCCTCTCCTCTTGGTTTCCCTTTCACTCTAGGTCGCAGTCTGCTATTCACTTTCCCACTCATCCTCCCTTTTTCTCTCTTTCACTCGCTCTCCTCTTTCACTCTTTCTCTCCTTTTCACTTTCCTTGTCATTTCCCTTCTCACTCTCACTCTCCTCTTTTCACTCTCCCTTTCATCTACCCTCTCACTCTCACTCTCCTCTTTTCACTCTCCCTGTCGTCTCCCCTCTCACTCTCACTCTCGTTCTCTCTCCCTCCCTCCGGCCTTTCCATAGACGTAACTTAAACCTCCTACTTGCCATTATTTTTTCTCGCCACCTCAACGCTCTGCACTCGATGGCACGTTAGACGGCGAAAAAAATGTTCTCCAGCAGACTGTTAGTGTTATTTAGCTACATAGAACAGCCCTTGAAACGACCATTTGAAACCCAACTTTGTCCATTATGAAGCTTTATCATCATGGAGGGTAAACGCTGGTGTGAGGGGCGCTGCGGCCGCGGGCTCTCGGCGGGATGTTGAGAGCGTGAAGGCTGTTTGTCTTCAGCTTCTGTGGTGATGAGCGCGGCTTCCCTGACCCTCCAGTTAACCCCTCAGACCGTGATTAGGTGTTCGCTGCCCCCTCTGTTACTGTGTGCCTAAATGATAGCAAGGAAATGTAAGAAATAGAAAGAGCCGAGAGAAAGAGAACGACGAGGACGAAGGACCAAGTAACCCAATAGTACGAGTTGTCCGGTGTTTTAACGTGGTTAGGAGCAGTACTCGAGTCCGTCCATACACAAACACTCCACACACTCAACACGTTAGAATC
The DNA here is from genome assembly GCF_024679095.1 of Eriocheir sinensis. Lineage (NCBI taxonomy): Eukaryota > Metazoa > Arthropoda > Malacostraca > Decapoda > Varunidae > Eriocheir > Eriocheir sinensis. The sequence goes on along the minus strand of NC_066509.1, from coordinate 6,035,088 downwards.
AAGAGAACTCGCCGCTGCACTGCACAAGTTTCGCTCTCCTTCCATCAGTGTGAACGCCCACACAACTGGCGTCGCTTATTTACACACAACTACAGAAGCTCTGAGGTCCATTTATGCCGCCCCGCACGGCACCGCAACAAACTGTTCACTAACAACAAAAATATTGAATTGCTTCTATAGAATTGCTAATGGAGCGTAATAGTTGCATGACTATTATAACAGTAGTAGCAGAATACTTGTTGTTTTAAGACTTTTAGCCACAGCTTATCCTTTATACCCACAGCATCCTCTGACTGGTATTCTGGGGTTAGCTACTGTTTCGACTACTGAAAAAGCCACAGAAGTTCCCGCGGGACTAGAGGCTGTGGAGACGTTGCAGGGCGAGAGAGCATTTTATTTCCTTCTCGTTGAAGAATAATACAAGACAGTGCTGTTTGTTTGCTTCTTGACCTGCTCTGTCACCATAAAAGCAATTTCTCATCGAGCAATTGTTCCGTGAAACTCAAAAACTTTTCCTTGTATTGACCATGAGCTTTAAATCTTACCATTCGGGAAGCGGCACACCTTGAAGTTCATCCTACTCTTGGGATCACTGAGACGACACCACACGGTCACCTAGAACAGCCGTTGTGAGTATTTGTAAATGGATGCTCCAGAGTTTTTTTTAAATGAAGAAGAGCGTCAGTACGAAGAGTAATTAGAGGAACAAGCGTATGAAATCAGCGGTCATAAAATGGGTACCTGTGTGAATCAAAATCGCTCACTCCGTTTAGGCTACTGTTTTGATTGATGGGAGTAGCAAATGGCGGGCAATTTTTTTATAGCGTTTTTGTCTCTTTCCATAGCAAAAAAAATGGCCACCAGCGAACACTCCCTATTGATGGTGATGATGATAGCAGGCCATCAGGCGCACATTTGTATGCTAAAACTACACCTGTGTGCCACCTGTCGTTCTTTTCATCCCTGTGTACCGCGGTTTCCATGTATGACTCTCTCTCTCTCTCTCTCTCTCTCTCTCTCTCTCTCTCTCTCTCGCCATGTGTCCAGTCGGATTTGTTAATTTAATACAATGGCTTAGTGCTGCTTTTGTGACGTTTTTGGAAAGCGGTAATATTCACACGCGAAATCTGGCTTTTATTTGTTTTGGGTTTACATGCCAAAGGGATTGAGTGGTGGAGGAGGGTGTGTGTGTGTGTGTGTGTGTGTGTGTGTGTGAGAGAGAGAGAGAGAGAGAGAGAGAGAGAGAGAGAGAGAGAGAGAGAGAGAGAGAGAGAGAGAGAGAGAGAGAGAGAGAGAGAGAGAGAGAGAGAGAGAGAGAGAGAGAAGGACTGTATGAATGAATGAAGGAAAGAGAGAGAGTTAGATGCATAGATAGATGGATAGATAGACAGAAACAAACAGACAGACAAACAGACAGACAGACAGACAGACAAACAGACAGAGAGAGAGAGAATGAGAGAAGAGAAAATGAAAGTAATAATCCACCGCCAAGGGTTTCTTTATCGCTTTCTTTGTGGTGCTCCTTTTTCTGCCGCCAGTTGGACACGCATGCAATGGTGGTGTGTCTGGCGGGCGGTAATTCATCACCTTACTCTTTGTTGTCGCGGCGGAAATGGAACCTCTCTACCCCTTAATATCCATGCTTATATATTTTTCATTTGTTCATCAGCGTCGTGGGGTCTCTCGTCTGGAAGCTTTTTTTTTTTTTTAACTGTTTCTTCTTCCCTTTCCCTGCATCAGTTTTATTGTCTTAGTGCTATTTTACAACTATTAAGATTGATAAGACCCTTTCAAGTTTATTAATACAGTTGAGAGCTCTTCTTTTTATACGTTTCATTCTTTTCCTCGCACGACTTCAAGGTTTTATGGGAGGTATATGAGCTAAATGTATTATCACAACAAAGGAAATAATAAAAGAGTAAGCAAATTATATAAGTAAATAAATAAAGATGGTTAAATTTTACTCGTTATTTTTTTTCAGCTGTTATTGGCGGCGCGGCACGACATGAAAATTTTGGCACTACAGGAAAGTTTTGGCACGACAGGGATGTTTTAGCACGAGAGGAATTTTTTGGCACGACAGGAAAGTTTTGGCACGACAGGGATGATTTAGCACGACAGGAATGTTTTGGCACGACAGGAATGTTTTGGCACGACAGGAAAGTTTTGGCACGACAGGAAAGTTTTGGCACGACAGGAATGTTTTGGCACGACAGGAATGTTTTGGCACGACGGGAAAGTTTTGACACGATAGGGATGTTTTGGCACGACAGGAAAGTTTTGGCACGACAGGAAAGTTTTGGCACCACAGGAAAGTTTTGGCACGACAGGAAAGATTTGGCACGATAGGAAAGTTTTGGCACGACAGGAAAGTTTTGGCACGACAGGGATGATTTAGCACGACAGGAATGTTTTGGCACGACAGGAATGTTTTGGCACGACAGGAATGTTTTGGCACGACAGGAAAGTTTTGGCACGACAGGGATGTTTCAGCACGACAGGAATGTTTTGGCACGACAGGAAAGTTTTGGCACGACAGGAAAGTTTTGGCACGACAGGAAAGTTTTGGCACGACAGGAAAGTTTTGGCACGACAGGAAAGTTTTGGCACGACAGGAATGTTTTGGCACGACAGGAATGTTTTGGCACGACAGGAAAGTTTTTGTTCTCTTTGTTCTTTTGCGCGTTTGATTCGTCTAGTGTTCTGCGCGTAAAGGAAAATGGAGCCGATGCCACGTAAATTTTGGGGTGAGTATGCATGGTTTTCCGACGTAACGCATCGTGTACGGCCGTGACCAGTTCGATAGAAACACTCTTTGATGTACTGAATGGCTCTCGATTGATCAACGAAAGGGGGAAGATGAATGACGCGTCTTTTCCACTAACAATCTTGGTAATTAGGGAGACAGAGATGAAAATAATTTGCAAGCAACAGCAGGCAGTCAGGTACTCATCCTAGATCAGCAGCTCTCGTGTTCCCGTTGAGTAATTTAAAAGTCCCGCAAGTACGTTCCGGTATTTAAGCGAGCATCAGTCAGTGGAGATTTTTTTTTTCGTTCAGATGTGCAAGAAATTCATTTACTCAGATGAATCAACGTTGCCAGATTGTCGTACTCTGCCTCTTATGTTTGCTGATTTCAGACCCAAAAACTGCTTTCTTCACACAGATAACTGCCTTCATATATGGTTAACGTTTAAATGGTTAAATATTGGGGTTTCTTGGCAATAGTTATGGGCCAGAAACCGGTAAATACGCGGCTCTGATTACGATCATCTGGCAACGGTGTAAGATGAATAAATATATATAAATAGAGAGGTAGATAAATGAAAGATTAGTGAATTGATAACTAAGAGATTAATTTGATGAATAAACAAATATAAGAAAATCAACAAATAAATAAATGAATGAATGTGTGGTAAAGGCAAACACAGGAGGAAGAGTTAAGGCCAGCGGTGGGTGTCAGGTTACCTCTATGAATGGACTCCTCTAGGCTCCGGCACCAGAAAGTAGTTTTAATCCATTTAATTTCCATTTTATTATATTGCACAAGAAGAAGTTGGTTTCCGCATCTTGAAAGGGGAAATACACCAATTAACTTTCCTTCCAGGGTAATACGACAACAAATTTAACGTTTTATTGTGGCTGAGAATTACTTGTGACGTTTTGAATAATCCTTGAAATCATGCATTAAACTGACTATACTCCCGTAATATCTTCCTTGCAGTCTGTCTAGTATGCGTCAAGAAAGGTTGAGAATATCTTGTGACGTGTTGCATATTTCTTGAAACTATGAATGAACTGACTACATTCACCTAATACATGCCCTGCTATCTGTCTATTAAGGAGTCCAACAAAATTATGCGTCAATTAAGGCATTTTATTGTGGTTCAGAGAATGTCTTGTGACGTGTTGCATATTCCTTGAAACTATGAATGAAACTGACTACACTCTCCTAATACATGTCCTGTTGCCTGTCTTCTAATACGCCCCTGAAAATTATGCGTGAGGAAAGGGATTTTATTTTGGCTGAGAATATCATCTGACGTGTTGCATATTTCTTTGAAACCATGGATTAAAATAACTACACTTAATATCTGTCCTGGTGCCTGTTTCCTAATACGCCTAACATATTTTGCGTCAAGAAAAGTATGTTATTGTTGCTGAGAATATGTTGATGTGTCGAATATTCATTTGAAACCATGAATGAAAATGACTATGCTCAATACCTGCCTTGCTGCCTGTCTAGGTGTTCGAAGTGCTGCCTGCTAGCGGCCAGCGCGGTGCCAAGAGCCGCATCAGCCAGAGCCATGGGCAGCAATTTCCCACATCATTCAGACGAAAGCCGCGCCATTGGGGAGGTAGTTATATAACACTCTGGCCGGGACACTGATGCATGTCCTCGGCTCCTCCAGAAAGACCTCACGGATTGCTGCAATATGTCAAGTTCACAATGCAAAACCACGTTCCCTTCCGAGGCTGAGGATGGAGGAAGAAAAAAAAGTCCTTGAGTAATGGATCTGAAAGCCGAGTGGAAAGGAAATTGTGTCTTCTTTTTAATTAGGCCGCTTTAATTGCATCGCTCATTGATTTTGTTCCGTGCTATGTATTATTTTTTTTTTTTTCTCTCTCTCTCTGCAAGATTAAGATTGAAGCGTTTTAGAATTCTGCAACGTCGGTTTATTCTGCCGCCCAGCAATCCAGCATACCCAAGCCACCCCTCATGGGAACACCTCAGCATGCGAGAGAGAGAGAGAGAGAGAGAGAGAGAGAGAGAGAGAGAGAGAGAGAGAGAGAGAGAGAGAGAGAGAGAGAGAGAGAGAGAGAGAGAGAGAGAGAGAGAGAGAGAGAGAGACAATCAAAGAAGCACAAACATATGCACGCTCATTAATTTTATTTCTTTTATCCCCTCATTAATTTTCTCCACAGCGCGTGATGGCGTTGCCTTTTTAAAACCTAAGTCTTTCAAGCGCTGAGTTCTTGCCTCCTTCTTCTCCCGGGACTGGGATGCGGATGTTAAATTACACACGATCTTGACATTTGTTCATTCGCGGAAACGAGCATTTCTCGTGGCTGGAGACACAACTTTACGCAAACTCTTTTGTTTATACATGAAGTCTTCTTGAAATTGTTTTCGTTTTGTCGTGTGTATCTTCCTTGCATCGGAGATTTGAGCGAAGTGCTGGAGGCTGTGTGAGGAAGGCTTCAACGAGGATGGCGGGAGAGGGTTTATGAAGAGCGGGGTATTGGACAGGGCTCGGGGAGAGATGAGATTGCTGTAGGTGAGATTTTGGTTCAAAGACGCAGGAAGAAATATAAAAAAATAAACATGGAGGACGTAGGAAACAAATGACGTGCAGACGTATTGACCGGAATTTGTCTTGCGCGGTCCATGGGTAGAAATAGATACGATGCCGCTCACTCAGGCGGCGGGAAAGTAAATATAAGAATGACCTTCGTCTATCATTTACTAACAATGGATTAGGATGCAGAAAAGTGGGGAAAATGTTAATTATTATTTGCTCCAACACGCTCATATTTCGCCGTTACATTAACTGATTGTCGCCTGAGTTACGATATATTTTCTACTTAGGAAATCAGCTTATTTTGTATAAATATGAGCTTAAATGTCGCTATATTGCAGCGTGTTGCGTAGTACTGCGCTTGGTGGGCTATTTTCTCCCTGTGACACCTTCGGGCAGGCGTATTGTTGCTGGGCCTCGCATGAAGGGTAGAGGCAGGTGTGAAAGTCGTGTGGGGCATTCTAATGTTAATTAACTAACGGAAATATATTATTCATTTACTTAATAAATAAATGGGTGTCCACACCGACGAGGTGGTAAAACATAATGTGACTTTTTACATTAAACTTGAAGGAGGAAACATGGAAACATTGCAGGCAGCAGAAAGGCTGTTGGCTCATAACTAGGCTGCCTGCTTTCAGTGATTTAAACAACCCGTTTGTCATAGGAGTGGCTTGCAGGGAAGGATTAAAGCACTTGTGTACCTACTCTTGGATACGTTCAGTTCACTCCCGATGCAGCAAAGTGGCGATCAATGCGATTCTTGAATGAGTTGATGCTCTCTGCACTAACCACTTCTGCAGGGAGGCTGTTCAAGTGGCGAACCACTCTATTCGAGAAATAACTCCTGCCGATGTCGGTATTGCATCGCTTTGCTTGAATTGTTTTTCCGTTGTTTCTTGTTCTCAGGTTAGTTTGTAGCGTGAAGAGCTTGGAGTGATCAACGTTGCTGAGCTTGTTCAGGTACCTAAAGACTTGTGTCATGTTTCCCCGCAGTCGTCTCTTTTCCAACGTGAAGAGGTTGAGTCGCTCGAGTCGCTCTTCATAGGGCTTCGTCCTCAGTGATGGTATCATCTTCGTGGCGCGGCGCTGTACTGGAGGTGGAGGAGGATGAAGAAGAGGAAGAGGAAGAGAAAGAGGAAAAGGAAGAGGAGGAATAGGAAGATGAAGGGGAAGGGGAAAAGGAGGAGGAAAATGAGGAGAAAATGAAGGTGGGGAGGAGGAAAGAAAATAAAATAAAGGTTGGGGGAGGAAGAAAAAGAAGAAAAAAAATATTTGCTACCGCTCAACTGATTCTGTATACTTAGGAAGGCAAAAGAAAAAAAAGCTGGAAACAACAACCTCGTGGAAATCTCCCGCGGAAAAAGACAAGACGTTCCTCCCAAATGAATCAGTTGCGCGCTAAGAAAGTGAGAGGAGAATTTTAACGCTTCATTACCTCCCTCTTCCGCCAGATTTATTAGGTTTCCATTCTATAGGAAGACGTTAGGGCTTCTGGAGAGCTGCCCGATCACCACCGACCGTCCAGTTTTGTTCCCACGACTTGAGTTTTCTTCTCGGGACGTTTTCTTCCCACCACTACGACTGTTTTCCAAGGCCACAGAGAAGATTAACCGTTTTTCCATGGGGGACTTTCCTGATTCAAGACGCAGAAGTAGAGCAAAACTATCACGAGGATCACAAAACAGTTCATGGTAAGCCCTGCACTTCTACGAGAGGTATTTCAAACAGGTGAACAGAGGCTCCGATACGTTTAAAAATACCGGCTAGAAATATTGCGCTTACGTAAGGTCCCATATATCCCATATATCACGTTATTTCTCGCTCTTATAAGGTCACAGGGGTGGTGTAGGTCATCTATGTATAAGGTCAAGGGTCATGTGGACTTACCAGACTCTCACGAAGGTCAGAATCCCACAAATAAGGTCAGAAATTGGGGTATAATATCAGGTCAAGTTCAGTAAGGAGCAAGTTATCTCATATGTTGCCAGATAGATTATCGTACTCAGAGCCTCGTATTTACCCGGTTTCTGAGCCATAGCTTTTGTCGAAAAACACCAATAATTAACCATTTTAACGATAACTATATATGAAGGCAGTTATTTGGGTCGAGGAGGCAGTTTTGGGGTCGGAAACTGACAAACATTGGAGGCTGAGTACGACAATCTGGCAACGATGGAAACAATGCGAAAAATATAAACAATGCGCCCGCAAACAATGCGAAAAACGTAAACAATGCGCCCGTAAACAATGCGAAAAACGTAAACAATGCGAAAAACGTAAACAACGCGACCGTAAACAATGCGAAAAACGTAAACAACGCGCCCGTAAACAATGCGAAAAACGTAAACAACGCGCCCGTAAACAATGCGCCCGTAAACAATGCGAGAAGCGTAAACAATGCGCCCGTAAACAATGCGCCCGTAAACAATGCGAGAAGCGTAAACAATGCGCCCGTAAACAACGCGCCCGTAAACAATGCGCCCGTAAACAATGCGAGAAGCGTAAACAATGCGCCCGTAAACAATGCGAAAAACGTAAACAATGCGACCGTAAACGATGCGAAAAACGTCAACAATTCGACCGTAATCGAAGCAAAACACATAAACAATGCGCCCACAAACAGTGCGAAAAACGTACCTCAGCCTAGAATGTCTCTCTTGCCCCGCGATACTGAGGTGCTTCACGCGATCAGAAAACGCTAATAAAAGGGAAATGATGGAAGTTTCTCTAGCTGTAAAAAATAGAAAAAGCCGTAATCCTAATCTGTTTCCATCCTCTTAAAAGAATCAGCATTAGCTCTATTATTATCCGCCAAGATCGACGAGACTCGCTGAAGGGGGTGCTGGGAGGTGCCGGGGAGTGGGTGGGAGGTGAGAGGTGCCAGGGGGGATTTGAGGGGGAAGGGATGTATTAAGCGGATGACCTTGAAGAGCTGTGGATTAAAACCTTATGCCCATATTCTCGAACATTTTGGGGTTTGCACATTACATTTTGGGATTTGCACATCACATTTTGGGGTTTACACATTACATTTTGGGGTTTAGACATTACATTTTGGGGTTTAGACATTACATTTTGGGGTTTACACATTACATTTTGGGGTTTAGACATTACATTTTGGGGTTTAGACATTACATTTTGGGGTTTAGACATTACATTTTGGGGTTTAGACATTACATTTTGGGGTTTGCACATTACATTTTGGGGTTTAGACATTACATTTTGAGGTTTACACATTACATTTCTAAAAGATTTGTAAAGCTTATGCGTATATCCATGAGTAGTTTTATGCCCCTGGTGCTAGTTTGATAAAGCCTCTGTACCATGAACGTGAAAAAAAAACACATGAAGACGCGATTAATCTCCTTTACAGCCCTCAGAAGTATTTGTTGTGTGAGTCGAAATGCGGGTCTTAGGGTCCCTAGATTTTTATTGATTTTTTACAGAAAAGGAGACAGTTCAAGGTCGTGAAAAAAAAAAAAACAATAATGAAAAAAAAAAAGCCCGCTACCTACTGCTCCCGAATAGAGTACATAGGAGTTGTACATAGGAGTGGTACAAAGAGAGGTCAATTTCGGGAGGAGAGGTGTCCTGATACCCTCATCTTGAAAGAGTACTTACAGCCCAATGTTTAAATCGCTCCACAACACGAGTGAAGCAGGCGTGTAGCTGGAATGGTTCACAATAATCGCGTCATACATTATTTATTTTTCCTTTTGGGTTCACTAGATTGTTTTCAGTGACCCTGTGCACAATCGTATTTATTCCTGTCGATCTTGCTCCAACGAATACAAGCGTCATGGAGTATTAACCCATCCGCTGCGATTGTCAGGGATTTGGCTTTCATTGGTAGCCTGGTAACATATAGTCCCAAGTCTTTCCCTGCCTCTGTGGTGAATAGTGGAGTGTTTCCCATGTGGTATTGGTGCATGACTTTACATTTTCCTTCACTGAATTGTAGCAGCCACTTTTTGTTCCATTCCTGTAGTTTGGTGATGTCTTCTGGTAGGAAATCCGCAGTCATGGGGTTAAATCAATGAACTTCAGGTGGATGAGGGAGCGGGGTGAAGGGCGAAGGGTAAAGGAACAGCCGAAGGAGGGAGGGAAGGATACTATGGTCAGTATTAAAAGACATTTTCGCTTCTCATATCAGATATTTCGAAAGGTCAAAGAGGGGGTCAGTCGGGTTCTAATGAGTGTTTCTTTAGGTTCAATTTTTTTTTTACAACAAAGGAGACAGCTCTAGGGCACAAAAAAGGAAACAATAATAAAAAAAAGCCCGCTACTTGCTGCTCCTAAAAAGAATCCAAAGAGGTGGGCGAAAGAGAGGTCAAAATTGTACAGAAGATGGGTCAAACTACCACCAAGGTCAAAAGACGACTACTGAAAATGCCCACAACTCCTACGAAAACCTAGTCAAATTTGTCTTCTTGGGCGACGAAATGTTTTATAATATGACCCTGTGTTCTTTTCTCTTTCAGTTTGATAATACAGTCTGATAAAATTGCTTTGTTAGATACAAGTTTAGGCAGTATTAAATTAACAGGGTCTATGACTGGCTTGATTTTTTACGTGTTTTTCTTCTTCAGTTTAATCTTGCACTAATTAAGTCCGACTGATTATATGCAAGGGAGGGATGAGTTAGTAATTAGGGGTCCTTGAATAGCGGGCTTAGGCATCACCCAGCTTCCCGCTTTATTGGAACAAAAAATACCCGTTCCCAGCAACCCGCGCGGCGATCCAGAATACGCACGGTAGGAAATTACGTTATCAGCCTGGCCTGCTGTTTGCTGTTTAATAATTGGTTAACTTCATTCACTGTACGCCACGCTGTTGTTATCGTGTCCCTTCCACCACGGTATGACTCGCACCCAGAAAACCGGAACCTGTTACCTATTGGACGTTTCTTTATTTTTTTTACCTGTACAACTTCTCTATTGTTTACCATTAAGTATTTTGGTTCACTATTCATTTTTTGATGGTGTTTAAGGGTAAGGAAAAGATCAACACTCCTCCGACACTCACATTCTCGCACACATAATTTCTTGGTAAATCCTCCCTGTTTCCATGTTCATTGTCATTGTTTAAATTAAATTATAAGTGTCTCCGAGCAGTCCTTTAATGAACACTGCATTAATTTATAGTTTCTTTCTTCTTGTGTTCGGCAGTTTGTCTTTTTTTGTTCGTCTTATGTATTTTACTCCTGTAATTATAATATGATTCAGGTGCCCATCCGTACCGCCAGATTCACTCATGCAATACCTGCTTCCCCTTTATTAAGCCCAGCAATCCAAATGTAATTTCAGTCATGCGTATATAATCTCCGCCCATATGTAATGCAGGCGCCCGTAGTAATTCCATTAACGGTTATGTACCCTGCTGCTCCCCCTCCCCGGGTCTCCTCGTCCCTCAGCGGCCTGACTCCCGCGCAGGTCTTGCCGCGCGTCTCACACCCGTGTTGAGGTATCATAGGTAAGTGGGTCACGTGTCCCAGCCCCGTTTTCAGGTGTCGCCAGCGGGTCACTTGTCCCAACCACGGACAGGCGTGACCGGCAAGACGACACGGCCTGGGCGACCGCTAGACGAGCCGCCACTAGCAGGGCCGCCCAGCAAGACCGCCCTCACCCACATGTTTCAGCATCATTAGCTTCCGTGATTACAGATGTCTTTTGCACCGTGTTGAATTCTCCAAACTTTACATCGGCCATTCACAGCTGCCGGTTTCTTTTTTTAAAGCTTGGAAAGTTTCTGAAAGTTTCCGAGTTGTGATTAAATTAACATGACCCGTAATTCGGTTCGCGGTGTTCGTTACACAAGCCGTCAGGAATATATCGGTGAGGTGCATGGAGTGTTGGATTTGTTTTTGTGTCGGCGCTGAAGAACGATTTTCAATAATTTACCGGCGGGCAGAATGTGAATCAATAGTTAATACTCATATTTGTAGAGAAAGGCCACGCCGCGACCTTTTGTCTAGGCTGCCTCAAACAGAAACTTAGTCATTTTTTTTACAATCTTTGACTCGAATTTCTCACCAAGGATCCTGGAATTGTAGAAACTTTTTTAATTAGTGGGAATCGACCAAGCAGACTGATTGATGGAAGGGAGGCGCGTTTTAATTCCTGCCATCACCGGAATGACTCCATCACCGCGGCTCATAAAGCGGCGGGATTGCGGGTAACCGAGGCTCGTATATGCGAAATGTATGGCCGCGGGAACCGAACCGTGCTGGCTGGGTGACATTACGAAACTCTCATTTCCTCATCTTCTTTACCCCTCCCCTCCCTGCTTACCCTCTTACTCATCCTTCCCCCTCCTCCTCCTCCTGTTGTATGAAATAAGGTCGCGGTGGCAGCGATAAAAATAGGTATATAAATAAAAGGTATTTGCTCAGTGATCCTCTTATATTAATTAAATTTTGTTTTTATGTTCTCGTTTTGTTGAGTTAGAACTTTATTTACTTGTGCATTTTGAGTTGTTGACTGTTAAGATGTCGTTGTTTTTGCCGCTTTTTTATTATAACTACATAACCCCCCCCACACACACATACACATAACATAGAGTATGTCGGGCATATTACCTCTGCCGTGTAAGTTAAAAAAAAGTATTATCACTATTCATAATGATAATAATATATGCAATAAGTATGTTACCACTACTACTGTTACTACTTCTAATAATAATGCTAATACTAATACCTACAATAATAATACCACTAATAACAGTAATTCTCCTTGTTCAATTCACCCACTAGTACATATGTTGACTTTAACAATTTATCATCCGTATGACACGAGCATTAAGATGAAAAAGTATATACACTCGCGGCTCAGAGGCGTTCATATACTCGCCTTGACATATTTCTTCCAAGGCGAGGAACATGGTGTTGTGTGCTGGTCAACACGCCAAGCTCACCCCCCGTGCTTGTACCGGCGGGGACTCGCAAGGGACGCACGATATGAATAAAGTTTTCACCCAAGTTCTAAGTGTTTTCGGTGACAAATCGGTGGGGGGACGAAAAGAACGTCATTTTTTATTCATTTGAGCATGCGACGTTTGTGTGTCTACCTGCTCTTCATGTGCTCTCGTGTTTCTGTGTGTGTGTGTGTGAGGGGTGGGGGGAGTGGACGAGGGGGGGGTGAGGTTGAGGCAGTAATACAGGTGACTTCCTTGCATGTGTATGTTCATATTTGCGCTATTGATTGACCATGAAGGCAGGTGATAAAAGTCGGACTGTCACTTCAACATCTTACAGCGACTCCACATCACCATTGTTACTCAAATAGTGAATAACGTACGAAGCAGTAAAGTAGACGAACGTGTGACTGGTGCTGATGTCGTATTCAGGACCAAGCAGGTAAATACACGAGTTTCATCAACGCCTCGTGAAATATTCTAAAACGGAATTTGGCGAGGAAGAACATAACTCAGGTCCACAGAATTTCGATGTTGGTGCCCGTGAGGTGTTGTTGAGGGGTGTAGTAATATGAGGTAATATGTTTTGATTTGGTTACTGTTTAGTTGTTTAATTGAAAGGCAACAAAAATCATCCGTACTTCACTAGCTTATTTCATTTAATGTGAGGTATGACTGATCGCCGCTTGAATAACGGCAGATAATTACTTGTTTACTCGCTGATGTACGCGCAGCTCCTCTGGGTAGAACACTTATAAATAACTCGATTAGAAAATGTCCGGTTTTTATTTTGTAGTGTCAGCGTAATTGAATGTGAGGTATGACTTATCGCCTCTTGAATAACGGCAGAAAATTACTTGTTTAATCGTCCATGTACACACAAGTACTCTGGATAGAACACTTATAAATAACTCGATTAGAAAATGTCCGGTTTATATTTTGTAGTGTCAGCGTAATTTAATGTGAGGTATGACTTATCGCCTCTTGAATAACTGCAGAAAATTACTTGTTTAATCGTTGATGTACACGCAAGTACTCTGGATAGAACACTTATAAATAACTCGATTAGAAAATGTCCGGCTTATATTTTGTAGTGTCAGCATTGTAACAGCAAAGTCAATACTATCGTGTCGAACAGCACTCGATCACTTCACTACTTACCTACTGTGTACACATTGCATTCCTTTGATACATTGATAAGTAGCTTTCAAGAAGGAAGTTGGGGGCGGAAGGTGAGTCCAATTGTTCACCTCATAATGATCTTGTTAGCTGATCAAATAAATGAATGATCCGCCTAAGAGCCACAGAGGTCCAGGAGGCGGCTATCAACACAATGAAATAACACCTTCACACTTGTACTTGTCGCTGTAATATTCAGCCGCCGCGCCGTTGCTAATTTATCTGTCACTGTTGATGCACGCGCAGTAAGACTTATTTAGTTCAGACTTGCACTTTTACAGAGCGAAGGACGAATAATAGTGTGCTAAGTGACGGGGAGACAGGAAGATTAATTGAAATGGAGTTGCTTTTTTTTTACGTATAATGTGACGTGTGAGGTGAGACGAACCCTCGACTTCCATTATTCTAGGACCAAGACATGCAACACCACCACCATCACCATCACCACCACTACCAGCAAACTCACTACCACCACCACCACCATCACCATCACCACCGCTACCAGCAAACTCACTACCACCATCACCACCACTACCATCAAACCCACTACCACCACCACCACCATCACTGTCACCATACTAACACTAATACCAACATCAGCACCCTCCCCACACCTTCCACCACCACAATATCACACTTACATCCCCTTCCCCTATCGCCACTACCACCACAATAGCCCCACCGTCACCACCACCAGTATTAAGATCAAATCCCAAACAGCTAATAAATACACATACCATGATAACCACCACCAGCACCACCACAGCCGCCTGAACCACCACAACAGCCTTCACCACCATCACCACCACCACGCCACTCCCACTCAATTCCACCAGCGACTGAGAATTGTACTGTTTCCGCGGCCACTGTGTCGGATGCAAATGCACGCCAGAGTCCTTTTATATTTCCCCTACAAACAGACTCTGCCACACGCCCACCCCTTCCCCTACCGGCCATGAAAAAAAAGGGGTTGTTTGATGTTGTTCCAGTCCCAGTATATTTCCATGCACTCTGTCCTTGTCGGTATTTGATCAGTGTTTCTCCCATGCAAGCGATTCTGAGGGGCAGGAAACAAGGCCCCTCACACCCCGTTTCCAGGCCCCAGTAGTGCGTCAGAGGTAGGGGCAGGACCGGCAGGGCATGCTCAGCCGCTGCCACCGAGCTCTGCGTCTCTGGGGATGGCAGGATATAGGAGGTAGGGCGGCAGGTGGCAGTGAAAAGGGGACAGATTGAGGCATGGGAGGGATGGGAGTCGTGAGGGACGTACGCCGGGGAGCTGAGGCAGGAAGGGAGAGAGGATGGCGTGGGATATAGGAGGGAGTAGGGAGAGAGGAGGAGGAAAGGTCAGGAGGATTTGGGAGCAGAGTGGAGCAACGTGAAGGGAGAGGTGTAGGGGGGGGAGGGGCTCGAGTGTTCCAATTTATGTCAGATGATTACTCTTGGCTGACGCGAGGCTTTGAAACACCTGAGAACGATAGCAAAATAGTGTTTACCGTTATTATTATTAACTTTAGTAGTAGTAGTAGTAGTAGTAGTAGTAGTAGTATCATTATTTTGTGTATTATTGATGTTGTTGTTGCCGTTATTATTATTGGTAATAGAAGTAACAGCAAAGCATCAGAAATAGTGGCAGTAGTAGTAGTAGAAGTAGCAGTAGTAGTAGTAGTAGTAGTAGTAGTAGTAGTAGTAGTAGTTGTTGTAGTAGTAGTAGTAGTAGTAGTAGTAGTAGTAATAGTAGTAGTAGTGGTTGGTGTGATATTCGTGGTGGTAGAAGTAAGAGCGACGCCAATAATATTTCGAATCATAGTTTTTTACCTTTCTCTTCATTAGTATTCAGAGGCGGCGTCGCGTAAGCCTTACTTCAGCTTTTCCGTCCTCCTATTTTCCTCTCCTTCGATTCCACACGCCTACCTTTCCTCCATTATTTTATCTTTACTCCCATCACTTCCTACCGTCTTTATCCGTCCTTTCTTCCCTTCTCGTCTCTTCACTCTCTTTCTTTTCTCCTTTTTTTTTCCTTATCCTTTTCTCCTCCTAACAATTTGTTCCCTCTTCTTTCCATTTTTATCTCCTCCTTTCTCGAATCGTCTCTCTTTTTCTTCCCTCCTTTTATCCTTCAATTCCTCCCTCTTTAATCTTTTCTACCTTTTCTACCTGCCCTTCCTTCCCGTCCTTCCCTTTCTGTCCTCTTCTTCTATATCCCTCTTTTCCTTCTCTTCTATTCCTTTCATTTCCCTACTTTTCTCTTTCCTCCCATCCCTCTCTCCTCCTTTCCCCTCTTTATTTCCTACTTTTTTCCGTTCTTCCTACTCCTCTTTCCCCTCCTTTCCTTTCCGTTCCGTTCCCCTGATGTTTTGTTATTCCCCTTCTCTGTATGCCATTTCCTCCTCCCCATTTCCCTTCGTCCCTTTCCTCCACTCCGTTCTTTCCTCTCCCTTCCAATCCCCTCATCCCCTCCCACCCCCTCGCAGCAAGGCGCCTTAGGGACCCCAAATGCCCAGAAGGTCTCGGAAAAGCCAAATTTTCACGTGTCTTCTGTGGAGCTTGACTTTCCCTTTCCCGTTGTGTTGTTTTGTTTTTTGAAGCGTCGCGATGGCCAAAGGAACAAACACTGGACAGGATATCGAAAGTAAACATTTACGACTGGCCTGGCTCGTCTCACTCACCCGCTCACTCGCCCGTCCGCCTCACTCACTCCCGCCTCATTCGCTGCCCTGGTCATCCTGCCGCCCTCAGTCATCCCAACGCCGCCATCCATTCGTCCCCCCACCAGTGTTTATTTCCCTCTTTTTCCCCTCTTAACCGGTGTCCAGGCCGCGTTGTTTTTTTAGCTATTCTGAGTTTTTTCGTTTCTTTTTCCTTCTCTCCCTTTTAACCGGTCTTTATTTTACTGTTTTCTTTTTTTCTTGTGTGGGGGTGTTCCTCGGGTTTCTTTTTTCTCATTTTATAATTCTTTAGTTTGCTCTCTTTCCTCATTTGAAGTAAGTGGTATGCATTTATTTTATCCACTCTATTCAGCTCGGCTTTTCTCTAACCGAAGTTCATTTGTGTTCTTGTTCTTCATTTTCTTCCCTATCTTACTATTTTTCTGACCTGCTTCCAACTCGCAATAATATACATCTTATTTATCTCTTCTCCACAGCCGCCATAATTATGACCCAGCAGTTGCGGCGCAAAGACACAACGCCCCTATAATCATCAATCTTCTCCACAGCCATATTTATTCCCTTATTTCCCCTTTCACTCTATTTGCATTTATGACGCTCAATCTTTTCTATTCCTTCTTTAGCCGTGTTTTTATTTTGGCAGTTGTCAGTCATTATTTGCATTCATTTCATCACAAGTCAACGTTTAATGTTTGGAAGTTGTGGATTGTCTCTTTCGGGGTAACTTTGGCCGAAGGTAGTGAGTGAGTGACCGTCCTCCATAACCTTCCCACTCTATAATCGTCTGTCCTTCATCCGCTTTCTCTCTCAAGTGTTGATTCTAAGGAAGGTAACATGACCCCGAAAGACGCAAAATGTGGAAGCTTAAAGGGCGGTGATATGGTGTTGGCAGCCAGACACCACCACCACCACCACCTCCACCACCACCGTCACCACCACCTCTAGCCTGCGTCATAGCCACAGCCTGTCCCGTGGTGGTGGGCTGCGGGGCGATGTATCAGCAAACGAGCCTCCCCAAATCCCATGCTCTCGTACCCTGTTGATCTTGTCCATGTTTTCCTGTCGCTGCTACGGATACCCAACATGAGGCCCAATGCACGCCCCACGGAACACACATATCGCAGCAGTCATCGTCAGAGCCCTTCCGCCTTCCTGTGGCCCTTAGTTAGGCTTCCTGAGGGTCTGGAAAATGTACCCTCCCTCAACGCCCGTCCGTCTGTCCGCCACAAATTACTCAAAGAAGCGTGTGAGTTTAATTTGAAAAAGTGTTCAGCAAGTTCGAAAAAAGTACAAAATCTCGAAAATGTAAATCCACACGGGTCATTTTTCACTGGGCGCCCCCGGAAGCGAACACGGGATTACTGGGCGTATCCATCAACATATTTTTTTCTTTTTCATTATTTTTTCATTGAATCTGAGAGTAACTTAAAGGTCACTTCGTGCGTCAGAAGAAACATTGATATTGTGAGTATAACGGAGAGGGAGGTAATTTATTATGGATCCCTAGATTATCGGAGGATAGTAGTGTGTGTGCTGTACTTCTCCGGCCCCCAATCCCCCCTCCCGCTCACCCCAACCCCTCAATCCGCCCCATCCCCGCTCACCCCAGATCCCCTCCTCCTCCCATAGCCCCTGCCCCACTTCCCTTTCCCTTTCGGCACAGGTGTTATAACCCCTCCGAAAAAAAAAGGAAAACAAGGACGGTCTATTTATCTTTCTTGTTTGTCGAATGGCAGCCCATCACCGCCGCGCGACAGCCGGGATCCCGCAAGTAAATAAATGATCCGAGACTGTGATCCTCCGAGGTACCGAGGGCGACCACTACAACCCTCCCGCGCTCACACACACACACACACACACACACACGCACCCGTACACACACACACACACACACACACACACACACACACACACACACACTACACACTACATATTTTTATCCTCTCTCCAAATTCTTCACTTCCTTTCTTCAGCTGAGCCTTCCTTTAGTCTTTGTCTACAATCCGTTTTTATATTATACCCGATCCTCCCACTCTTTTTTTTCCCCGTCCTCCTCTTTGTTCTCCTCCTCCTCTTTCACTCCCTCCTCCTCCTCCTCCTGCTGCCGCTGTTCCTCTTCCTTTTCCATCATCTACAGATTCTCCACAACCTCAATAATCCTTCGCTGGCTTTCTTTTCTCTTCTCTTTCCTCTGTCTTTTCTACATCCTACCATTGTACTTTTCTCAACGGCCTCGTCCGCTGTGGGAACACACTACGAGAGACCGATTTGTCTTCTCGTGTTCTCCAGCATCCCTCGCCGCCCCCCCCCCCTCCCCACCAACAACCACACACACACCTGGCCGGTACCTGTGTGGGTAATCCGAGTGTATTTATATCCGTCGCGTGTAATGTATATCGGTGTCATTATATCGTACTCGCTTCCGTCTGTTCTCTCTAAGCCATTTATCTGTCAGTATCCGTTTTCATTGTTATTCCTATTATGTCGGCTTTTCATTCTTTCTGTTAAGGGTTTTTTTATCTTTTTTTTTTTTCCTGTTAGATATCAATTATTTCTTTTATGGTCATTGTTTTGCTCTTTTGTGATGTTTGAGTTTTTGTTTTTCTTTAATTATTAAGCGAGAATACAAACACGCCAACACGCCTATAGACACACACGCACGCACGCACGCACGCACACACACACACACACACACACACACACACACACACACACACACACACACACACACACACACACACACACACACACACACACACACACACACACACACACACACACACACACACACACACACACACACACACACACACACACACACACACACACACACACACACGTTGTCTAGTTCGGCTTTGTTTGTCACGTCTCGATTATTTTTCTGTATTTCTTTTTGCCCGTGTGTGTGTGTGTGTGTGTGTGTGCGGGTGCGGGTGCGGGTGTGTGCGTGCGTGGGTGCGTGTTTTATCTCTTCGTACTCTGTCGTCGGGCGGTGTGTGGGTCATGATGGAGAGCGCGCCGTGGATGGTCTTGTAAAGGTAAATTAATGTGACTTACCTGAGCGCTTCTTTTCTATTTCCTTGACGCGCCTCTGCTGCTGCTGCTGCTTCTGCTGATCCTTCTACTGATGTTGCTGTTGTTGTTGTTGCTCCTCTGCTGTTATTGTTTTTAGCTGTTGTAGTTGTTTTCGTTATATATATTATTTTGTTTTGCCTTACGTTATTTTCTTTGCCTTCGCTGTCGCACGGAAGATATGTTATTTTTGCTATTTGTTGGTTTGGTTCTTCGCAAGCAGGATTACGAGAACGTTAATCAGCATTCATTTATATAACATGATAGACAGGTATAACATCAGTAAAGGAAACTCATTTAACTCTCGAAAATGTCCAATTACGTCTGACTGGATGATGGGAAAGAAATGATAAAAAGTGAATGATTTATGACGGCCATCGGGAAAACCCTGACTGTGCTTTGAGATCAGACCATGAACGCTTCCAGTAAGTGCCGGCAGGTGGGGGATGGTCCTGCCCACGCCACGAGTGCTTTTAGCGGGTAACCATAACGGATTTTCTGTCCGATAAAATCCGATAAAACTTACAATGAATAATGGCGGACATCTCCAGAATAGAATTTCGACCAATACGGCGAGCGACATCTGTTCTTTGTAATACTCTGTTTAATTGTATGTGTGTATGATTTGTTTCTGTTTTGGCCTTGGTGGAGGTGTGTGCTCCGGGTGCTTTCTGTGTGTGTATTTTTCGTATGTATGTTGGTTTTAAGAGAAAATATCCTCAAAGCCAAATACATTTCACATTTTTCCTTCCAGTTCTCTAAATGGTTCCAAGGTGATGAAATCTGCTAAACCTTCTTATTTCTTTCCTTGAAGACTAAGTTGTATTATATTCAGGAGTTTCATTAAGTATTTGATTTTTTTTAACGCTAAACACTTTCCTCTCACTTCTTCTAACTTCATCTTCTCATCATTTCATATTTATCTTCCTCCTTCCTTCCCTCCTCGTCTCATCCGTTTATTTTCTTACCTTCTCAAGATATATTTTTGTTCCTTCCTCCTCTTCCTCCTCATCCTCCAAATCCTCTTGCATATTATCTTTTGTTTCTTATTCTTTCATTATAATTGCCATATTTTTTTACGTAATATATTGTCATTGTGTTTCTCTTCTTTTGCTCTTCACTTTCCTTTCTCTTCTCCCCTTATCCAACCATCTGCTTCCCCCTCACTATTAAGCCGCCCCCATACTCTGTCTTTCTCTCCTCTGTCCTTTCCATTCACTCCCTTCCTCACCTTTCCATCTACCCCGTACTCTGTCTTTCTCTCCTCAGTCCTTTCCACACACTCCCCTCCTCACCCTTTCCGTCTCTTACAGTCCATCCTCACTCCAGTTTTACGCTGTCCCCTAGTTCACCGTTCTCTCATACCACTCTCCTCACCCTTGTCCACTCTCATCTCCCTTATCCACTCTCCCCTTCAATTTCCATACCATACGTGTCTCACCCTAAGCCTCACACACTTGAATGTAGCTCCGAATCCTATCTCTTCTCATCGATGTTTCCTTTGTCCACTCTCTCCCTTTCCATATCATTCCTCTCGCATCCCTTTCCTCCCCCATACTCAGTCCTCCCTCCTCTTCTACCCTGCCATATCTCTCCCCGCTCGCTCTCTCCTTCCTCCCAACCCTTCATAGCTTCCCATTCCCCTCCGTTTCCCTAGAAAGACTCAATTCCCTTGTTTACGCCCCGCCCGGAAAATCCCCCGCCACGAAGCAGTCACGAAGAGGCGAGAAAAGAAAAGCAGGCATGTGTTTACTTTTAATTACGCGTGCAGACCCAGCCAGCCACAGCCTCCTCCTGCCCAGCCCAGCCCAGCCCAGCCTTCCTCCCTCCCTCCCGCCAGCCAGCTCCTTCAGGCCCATTTGCATAATCGCTCATCTTCAAGTATCTGGAGAATATTACCGCTCCTCACGTCTCCAGCAGAAGCCGCGCGTCGTCGTCGGTGGTTTTGTTCTTTCTTTTTGGTATTGTGGACGTGTTTGGTGTCGGTGGTGATGGGGAGGGGGATGGAGGGAGAGGGGGGGGCTACAGTGGTGGTGGTGGTGGTGCCGGTCTTCAGGAATGTCATTAAGAAGGAATTGCTTTTCGATACCCCGCGTTCTGGTCCCGTGAATGGGTGGATGGGGTCTTCATGGTTTCCCTTATCGTCACTTTTCTCTCTCTCTCTCTCTCTCTCTCTCTCTCTCTCTCTCTCTCTCTCTCTCTCTCTCTCTCTGCAAGTTTATTTCTTTTAGTTTTGTTGTTTCTTGCTGTTTGCTTCATTCTTGTCATTATAACATTATGACTTATAAACTGACATTCCTACTAAATAATGGAACATAGTTATATATTTGAACATTAAAAGACCTTTGGATCTCAATTATAGACATTTAGGTTATTTATTTATAGTTGTGGTTCTTTTCAAGTTTTAATGCGCTTTATGTATTGAGTGTTTTTGTGTGAGTGGGAGGAGGAGGGTTCAGTTTGATATATTTTAAAAGTGCCATTTTTTTATCATTTTATCATTTAAGTGTCAGAAAATTGTTGTCGCGAAAACAGTTCCTATGCATGACCTTTAATTCCTTGGCGCGCCAGCCGCAGGCACATCGGCGGGCCTCTGAGCAGGTATTAGCCGTGCTGTTGTTAGCCTGCACTGCCCTCGCTCCGCCTCATATATCGCTCACCCTCCGATGAATAAACATTAATCCGCGGCGGGAACGGCACTCTGAGAACTGTGTGTCGCCCGGAGCGTAACGAAGGGCGAGGCCGGGAAATGAAGCGCCCCGCCGGGAATTGCTCCACATCCGACGGTGGTGCAAGCTGCGAAGACCGCGGCGGTGGCTTCGGCGCCTCGTTGCCGAAACTCATTAAAATCTTTGTCTTGGTGACAGGAGGAAGAAAATGTAATGTTCTTGCAAACGCGTTCTTATGAAACACAACGAGGGACACTAGCGACGCTTCTTTCCCCACCCTTGCTAATTATATGTTTATGTATGCATTAGCGTTCCGACAGCCAAAGGAGCACAGGCGGGGGGCGGTATTCCCAGGCGCGGTTCTGCAGCACTAAATACTTATTAAATTTAACTGGAGCATTTATACGCGTGTCACCCGCCGTCTCCGCCTCGGAAGAAGGAAAGCAGAGACACGGCTTGTTTGCACGTTAAGCTCCACCGCACGGTCGTGTAGCTATCGGCGGGCGGAGGAAGGGAGGAAGGGAGCAGAATGTGCCTCGCGTAAGTCAGCAGCAGGGCGAGAGATACGGGGCGAGGCGGTGTTTATGGCACAGCAACGCCGGTGAGCCACAGGCGTCATTGTGTACCTGTGTGATGGCTGGCCGCCGAGAACGAGGCAAACCTTTCCGGGTGTGGACACGCCGTGACGCATGTCGTGTGGCCGACTGTCGCGGAGGGAGGAAAGGCGAGGCTTGTGTTTGTTGAGGCAAAAAACGCACGTGAAACAAAGCAGTAAGGGCGGCCAATCTTGAGGCGTAGGGAGGAACGACAGCAACATAAATGTGCTCTTTCTGTCCCTCGCTTTTTTTACTCTGTTTGCTCATAAGGTTCACTGGTTAAAGAGCAGACTGGAAATATGGAATAGGGGAATGAGTCACCCGGAACATTAGGGACCAAACGCTCGCTTACTAAAACAAGAAAATGGAAAAAGAATAACGGGCCGGAACTCGTCCCTTGAGCAAAGAAAACTGTCAGGCGGTAATGAGGGCAGACGTGGCGAGCATAGATCAGCCGCCAAGCAGCCTGCCCCGCTCACTCCCCCAATACTTTCAATGTTCTACGCAATTATGGCTTCTCCGCCGACCGACTCCCCTCCCAGTGCCAGTAACCCTGCCACATTACGGTCTTTATGGTGTACTAAATCACCGGCACCTGCACCAATTACCCCGGGTCAGGAGAGCTATTAGGTGATTACCATTATGTTGTGTGTTCCGCAGAGCGCCTCCCACCCTCCCTCCCTCCCTCTCCACGCCCTTCACGCCGCTCCTCCAGCCTTCCTCGCCCCTTCCCGGCCCCGCCCAGTGTTGAAACAGAACCCCGAGAAGCCTCGCAGGGCAGGTCGAGGGTCTCCATCTTATCTACTGAAGAGTGAACCAATATTTGACGTCAGCTTCCCTCTGTAGGATGAGGCCGCGACGACTGGCCTGCCTTTTCCTAACGCTCCTGATGACTCTAGACTAAGACCATTGAACGTTAAACTTAGTCCTACTTTGTGAATCTTACATTCTCTTTCCATGGATTCCTTATGACTTGTTCTGACTATAGACGAAAAACCGATCGTAAAGAAGGCATTTGATACCTTCTCCCTTCTTATTACGAAGCCGCAGTTGTTCTCCAACGAATTTAGCATCGATCTCGTCCTTGAGGCTCTTAGTTTATCCCACCTTATGCATTTCGTTGCGGTGAGTGTGTCGGAAACGCGATCGTGTAAGAAACTGTTGGGAGTATAATTTCTCAAAAGTGATAAACAGCCGCCTTCCATCATCGTCAGGGGCGCTGCATAAAACATCTGCTGGCCTTATGCAGACACACGGGAGAAGGCAGAGAAACGAAAATACACAGGAACGACCTCAACATATTAACCTTTTCATCCACGTCCGTCTTGTTGTGTCCGGCTCAGAATGTGGCTCTGTATATGTGTGGGTGTGGAGGTATCGATTGGGAGGTAGGTGGGTAGCGAGACAAGTGAGTGTGTGGGTTGATGGGGGCTATTTTTTTTTTTTTTTGTGTGTGAGAGAGAGAGAGAGAGAGAGAGAGAGAGAGAGAAAAAAGAGAGCGAAGACCAGCAGAACAAAATCTAGTGCTCTTTTTAATTGGCATTCAACTATCAATGACTGCCAGTAAGGATAATAAAAAAAACTGCTGATAATGACGGAAAAATACACAAAAAATATCCTTCACCAGAACCGCTCAGCAGAGGAATTCAGAGTTGCCATGACAGCGGCGTCTCCCCAGGCTCATAACAGACAGCATATGCTCACCCACCGATGGATTGCCTCTCAACTTTGGACTCCCCGTACACGCGCGTCATGGGTGTGTGTGTATGTGTGTGTGTGTGTGTGTGTGTGTGTGTGTGTGTGTGGGTCCGCTGGGGAAGTTACTTGGCGTGTGCTGAAAAATATGGCCTGTGTTCTTCATCATTCTGGATATGTTTCACTCCCTCCCAACTCTTTCTTTGTCTCTGTCTGTCTGTGTCTGTCTTTTTGTCTGTATTTCTGTTCCTCTGTCTGTCTGTCTGGCTGGCTAGCTGGCTGGCTAGTCTCTCTCTCTCTCTCTCTCTCTCTCTCTCTCTCTCTCTCTCTCTCTCTCTCTCTCTCTCTCTCTCTCTCTCTCTCTCTCTCTCTCTCTCTCTCTCTCTCTCTCTCTCTCTCTCTCTCTCTCTCTCTCTCTCTCTTTTTTCTTTCACGTTTAATTAATCCATTGGACAGACAGACAGCGGGAGAAGCCTTGTTATTGCCAGCTTTGGATTGGTGGATTGGTCGCTATTGAGGGTTTCTTGTCTACGCGTGCCCGAAGGTGGTCTGTTTTGCCGAGTGATGAAGTTGATTTGACCACATTAGTTCCTTTCACCAGCGCTTGTTTTTTTACTCGACAAACACAAGCTCAAATGTTGTGTTTAATCGACAGAATGAGCTGGTAGTAGAAGCAGTAGTAAAACTATTCGTAGTGTAGTGCCAGACCCGCCTGATGGACTAGCCTCCCATAGCTCACTCAGCGAGGGGGGTATCTCTTTGGCCGACTGGTTAAGGAGTGTCTCTCCCGTCTCTCTGGTCGCGGGTTCGATCTCCGGCACCGGTAAAACCATTCCTTGTATGGATTAATTTCGCGTGTTTCGTTACTCGCAGAGGTCATGCGGGAGTATAGAGAAAATTAGGGCGTTACAGTAGTAGTAGTAATAGCAAGGGTTGTTGTAGAGTTGTTGTTGCTTGTTTTTAATGTAGCGGCATCAGAAACGATTTCAGTCGTAATGAACTTTACTAAAACTAATAATTTTGCTGTTACTACAATGGACTTCTGCACACTGAGTCTCTTGCTTTTTCTTTTCCTTCCAACACTGCTTTGGCTGCTGCTGCTATGAAGTGTTGATACTACGACTGTTGCCTTTGCTGATACAAGTACCAGCACCACCCCGCAATAGGATCAAGAGTAGCAACAAGAGCAAGAACAACAACAGTATCCGCAACAAAAACAACACTCGGAGCACTAGCTGCACAACCACCACCTCGGCTCTAGTCGTGAGCACAACAGCGGCCTCCACTCCCTGGAGCCGCCACGCTCCATTACCGAGAAAGCAAATACAGGACTACGCGACAGCCGAGTGACATTCATCCCGGCGCACTACTATCATTTCAGTGATTAGCACTGGACTCGTCACGACAAAAACTGATAATAACGCTGCAGAGGCTCACTTTCAGGTTTACCAGCAGATGATAAGGCGGCAGATCCTGTAGCATTCCCGTTATTACTGCCTTTACAGGCTGTTAACGCTGTTTTCCTCGCACAGCTGAGTGCTGGTTGACAGAGGTGGATTCTCCGAGGCTCGCACCGACGTTGACAAATGATTATCGAGCTGTTCAAGGCCGCCGGGTCACTGCCGCCTGCCGCGATGACAGGTGAAGGTGTTGTGTGTGGGGCTCACTGAGGGCGTGGAGGGCGGAAGGAGGTGCAGGCTGCGCGTGATGGAGCCAAATTGAGGTGTTGCAGAACAGCTTCTAGGTGGAGGAATGGTACAGTGATTAAAGGGCTGCAAACTTCGAAAACTTACAAGAACTCCTCTGTCCGTGTGTGTATGTATGTGAGTGAGTGTGTGCGTGTGTGTGTGTGTGTGTGTGTGTGTGTGTGTGTGTGTATGTTTGGGTGGGTGGGTGTGGGTGGGTGGGTGGGTGTGGGTGCATTTTAAAATGTTTTGAGCTTTCTTATGTTTCCTTGTTAGCTTGCGAGTCTGTCCGTTAGCGTCAATATCTTTTCCTGGGGTACAGAGGCACTCTAAAGTATGTGGCGACGAGACACGTGGCGCGGAAAATGTTTGGGCTCCGCGAGGCTCACGCCACGGAGGTAACGTGCTCATGCGGTGTGGAGGCGTCGTATAAGTCAGCATTTTAATCTTGGTATAAGTGGCGCACGAGAGGACGGTTTACAGTGGCCAGCTTGATTCGCTACGCCGGCGTGTTTTTACATTTGGCCTTCTTGCGGTCAGTTAGTGGGAGTTCGTTACATTTCTCATCCGAGCTCTGAAGTTCGGAACACTTGCAGAGGAAACATGGAAACACGGAAACATGGACTAGCAGGCAGCAGAAAGCCTGTTGGCTCTTTACTAGGCTGCCTGTTTTTAGTGATTTAATCAATCCGTTTGCCATAGGAGTGGCTTGCAGGGAAGGATTAAAGCACTTGTGTACCTACTCTTGGATGCGCTCAGTTCACCCCCGATGTAGCAAAGTGGCGATCAATGCGGGCGTCAGTCATAGCCGAGACGTGCAAGAAACGCAGCTGCAAGGCAATCACCGTGGCAGTGCTGTCCTCACAGTGTCTACCGCTTTGGTTTTATATCCTTTTTTCTCTCCCTCACTTGGTTGTCATATACCTTTTCGGGTGTCAATGTGCGACTCGACTTTATTAGATTTAGTTACCTTATCACAGTGGCTTTATTGATATTCATGGAATATTCTCACATCTTTTCAGGTGTAATTCACGTTGGAATGTCCGGTTTCATTATTAGGATTTGTTCTTGACTCGCCTTTCACTCGGTGGAGGGACAGAGACGGCCTCGTTTTGGATCTCGTATCCCAGACCGTGGCAGGAGGAAGGAAGGGAGGAGACACTTACTCTCACACGACCAGCCCCACAGTGCGTCCCCGGCCACTTCATGCGCCCGTCCGCATATACCACTGAGAAGAATAACTCTAAAAGCATACGGGCAGCGGCCAGGAACCAAGAGAGGCGAGGAGGGGGTCCCTAGAGCCGCCAGGATGGAGAGCGCTGCCGGTCGAGTCCCAGGAGGCTGCCGCAAGAGTGAGGGTTGGAGGGCCGCGGTCCGCTGGCTCCTCCCTCCCAGCGGAAGCGAAAAATTGCTGAAAAGGAACTGTAGTAAAAGATGTTTTTAAATTGTACTACAGTGATTTTTTTCTATATTCCAATTGATTCAAATACACTCCGTTAGGTATTTTTACTTTATCTCGTACAAGTTGAGTGTGTGTGTGTGTGTGTGTGTGTGTGTGTGTGTGTGTGTGTGTGTGTGTGTGTGTGTGTGTGTGTGCGTATGCGTGTGTGTGTGCGTGTGTGTGTGTGTGTGCGCCCAACAAACCCACCTCCATGTCTGCTTGTCCGCCTACCTGCCCACCTTTCTGCCTGCGTGCCTGCTTACCTGCCTGCCTCAATAACCTTTCCATATCAGAATGGCAGCGCTCTTTACCAAGCTTTGTTTCCGCGGCAAGAATTAAGAGAGAGCAGTTCCCAGTAATTGTTTCCCCGCCATCGAGTCCTTCCCAATAGTACGAAAATTTGGTCGGAATTCCTTTTTATTCGCGACGTTCATGCTCAAGATAAAGAGAAAATGAACCTGTGGAGCTCTGCGAAATGCCAGCCGGCTTGCCACACGGACGCGAATTCATATGCGTTCTGATCCTAATAAATCTTTCATATATTCCGGAACGAAGGAGAAGAATGTCGACTTTGATTATTCGGAATCTTTCTCTTCCTGGAAATCCGATAAAAGTCGAAGGTAACTTACGGCGCTGAGAGGAAGACAGAGGATGTTTCTTTACCATTTGCCATAGAGAGAGAGAGAGAGAGAGAGAGAGAGAGGTATACATACAAACATACAGACAGATAGAGACAGACGGACAGACAGAGGGAGACACACAGACAGACAGACACACAGAGACAGACAGACAGAGAGATGATGCTCGCCATTCTCTTTAATTCTTTCCCTTTTCACGTGTAACATATTAGTTTGCAAGCTTTTTCATTTATTAATTCCCCTGTAAAATTAATAAATGTCACATCTAGTCTAGAAATCATAAGCTCTTTATAAGCTCTTTGTAATGTTACTGCCGTGATCCCGTTTCGAGATTTTTCATTACGTTATTACAGTTTTCTCTGATGACTCGTTTATCATTATGAATTCCTCTGCCTCCTCCTCTTCTGCTATATATATCTCTTCTTCCTTCGCTATACCATTTCTTCTTTCTCCTTCTTCACTTCTCCCTCCTACTCCGCCACTTCTTTCTCCTCATCTCCTACTTCCTCCTTCTTTGCTATCTCCTCTTCTTACTATGGCACCTCTTCTCCTCTGGCACCTCTTTTTCAGTCACCTCTTCCTCCTCCTCTGCCAACCTCTTTCTCCTCCTTTACCACCCACCTTTTCTTCCCCCTTTCCTACCTCCTCCTCCTCCTCTTTTCCCACCTCCTCCTCCTCCTACTCAGACACTTTTTCCTCGTACTCTGACACCTCTTCCTTCACTTCTGCCACCTGTTCATCCTCCTCTGCTACTTTTTCCTTTTCTGCCACCCTACGTAGTACCCATTATTACCACCTCCTCTTCCATTATCCAAGACTAAAACCACACCAACACCGCCGTCTCTACCGACATAATTTCCATCGCCACCACCACCACCACAATGACTCAACAACAATAACAACAACAAAAACAAATCAACAACAATAATAATAGCTATATAGAAAGTGATTGAAGCCGTGGTCCACAACATAATAACAATATTCTCGAAATTTGGTGGAGGCATCTTTAAGAAAATTCATTATATGTTGCGAATATATGAGAGAGAGAGAGAGAGAGAGAGAGAGAGAGAGAGAGAGAGAGAGAGAGAGAGAGAGAGAAATAGATAGAGATAGAGAGACGAAAGAAAGAGAGAAAAGCGACGAAGGAAAGAACGGAGGGAGGGGTGAAGAAGAAGAAAGAGGGAGGAGATAGGAACGCTGAAGGAGAGCAGTGAGGAAGTGAGGGCAGTTCCAGAGACGGGGAAAAGACGATTCAGGAAATGGTGGGGGATGACCCTAACATGGGAATCCTCCGTGTTTGCTGAAATCCGACTCTTTCTGGTGGTGGGAGTGTTGGTGATGATGGCAGTGGTGGGCATGGGGGGGAAGAAGCGTGGTGGTGGTGTATGGGGGCTGGGAGGTGATTATGGTGGTGGTGGCTGTGTGTATTAGGGGGTAACTATGGTGTTGGTGGGGGTGATTATGATGGTGGTGAGGAAGGGGTGTGGGGAGATTATAAAGGTGGTGGTGTGGAAGGAAGGGAGAGGTGGTAATGGTGTTAGAGTTGGTGTGGTAGATGATGGTTATGGTTGTGGGGGGGTTAATGGAGAGGGGGGGGGATTAAGGTGGGGGTGATTATGGTTGTGGTGGAGGTGTTGACGGAGGTGTGGGGTATCTGTGGTGGTGGTGCTGGTGTTGGTAGGGGTGGGGGCTGGCTATGGTGGGGGTGTTCGTGTTGGTGGAGGTAATGAGGGGTGACTATGGTGGTGGTGGTGGTTAACTTACAAAATACTGAGGCAAGTAAACGAAATGTCCAGGAGCAAGCGGTGGCGAGAGTCAAGGAGTAATTTCGAGGATGAGGTGACGTGAGGAAATAAGACACGTTAAGGAGCGGAGCGAACGGATTAATGGCGCCGAGAGAACATGAGTAGGATGGACGATAATGTGATGAGGAAGAGATTTAAGTAAGTGATTGCGGTTCGGGAAAGGAAAAATATCACAAGAAGATGAAAGCTAAAAGAAACAAAAGATGCATAAGATCACGGTAAAGAGGCAAAGGAGGGGATGTAAGGTCGCGGGGTAAAGGGAATATGTAAGGTCACAAGTTGCTGAAGAGATTAAATGGTGTCTCGAAGTTAAGGGGAACTCGCTCGGCAGGGGAAGCGAGAGGCGCCGCGGCGGTGGAGTGGGGACGGCAGGTGACGACAGCGGGATGTTGACAAGGCGGCGCCATATTGCCTCGGTGTCAGGGAGGTGTGTGGATGTCGGCGAGGCAAACATCCTGAGTGGTCATTGTCGGTGTGTGTGTGTGTGTGTGTGTGTGTGTGTGTGTGTGTGTGCGCTTTGTTCCCCACTTCTTAACTGGGATGAACATAACGAAAAAAAATTGGCGCATCCCCAAAAAATCTCATACGTGCTTTTACAGATAAATTACTGATATTTGTGTGATCGCTTTTTAGTCATTGAATACTTAAGCAACCAGCACTACCCCCATCCGAGGCACTCCTAGACACACACAGCAGTCGTTCTACAGTCTCGTTTAATTTTGTGATATTTCGACGCCATCCACAGCTAAGCCAGCGTCCTAAAAGATATGTAAGGAGCTTGTAATCACGTCCGCACACTCATATCATAGCCTGCATATGCTGTCTGTGTTAAGTCAAGAATGAAAAATATCCAGAGCCATTTGACGTCACGTTAAAAACTCGTTGGCTTGAAGCTCGCCTGCCTGTGTCACAAACCACAACCTGAATCATATAGAAACCATACGGAATATTTTGAAAGAAGATACAGACTCAAATAACATCATATGAATTATAGAGGAACGCAGCATTTACTTAAAAGACTACAACCGTCGGAATAAGTCACATCGCTGGTAAGGAAGAAAAAATGCGGTGGGGCATGGAAACAGTCCGCAGATATGGTGGCGGACACGATGCAACGAGCGAACCTGAAACCTGAAATACCTCACCGTGTTAGCAGACGCGGCGACCACAACTTCAGCCCTTTGTCGTCTGTTTCATCTTTTATGGTGAAATGGTGATGAGAAGGACCAGTAAGTTAAGCCTGACGAACATATTTTTGAACGACAACTTTTCCCCAGCATCACAAGAAGAAAAGACAATACTAAAAGCTAGGAGCGAGGATACCTTCGATACACTGACCTGAGTTTTCGAGACGCATCTGGAGCTTTGGGACTTGGCAATGGCAGTTTGTCGCTGGTTCTTCTGTGAGCTCGAGCCCCGAGTCGGTGAGGGGCAGCAGTCGTCAGTCCGAGTCTGTGCGCCGTGTCGGGAGTAACGCGGAGTGGACGGCGGCCTTGCGGGAGTCTGAAGTTTGTGTTCTGTGTGAAGTGTGGATGGCCTTGACGTCATTTTGCTGCCTCACGCCGATCATGTCGCTCGTGAAACCCGTGAAAAGTGAAGTAACTTTCGAGATCGTAGGGGAATTAACCTTCTATTAAGCTAATGTGCTATTAGGTATATATCTTAATATGTATTTATATAATTTAATCTAGTTTATATGTATTCATTTATAGCATTCAGTAGGGCTAGGATGTTTCAGTGCGCTCAACATTGAATGGACTGAGGCTTGAGGCAGTTGTCTCTTGCGCTCTTGAATCTGGCTCCTCCTCACTATACGTTTTACTTATATATTATGCAGTTACCCTTGTAATGTAACACTTGCCTTATATCATGTGGACAGTAGAATAATAATGATTACGAGTTCGTTGAGAAAAAAAAAATCAATAACTAAGAAAAAAAGATAATGCGGGTTGAAGTCAAAGCCGTGCGTGGCTATTAATGTCTATATCATTTTATATTGCAAACTCTTCTTTCAAAGTATTGTCAAGATACTTAAAAAAAACAAATGGTTTCATGTTATAGTAAAAGTTCCTCTGAGCACGATGGTGTTATCAGATTTTAGAAGTGTTGGCGAGGATGGGAGTTATGCACCTTTGCATACCAAGTTTCAGGCGCCGGGCGAGCTGCTTCATGTCGTTAGGACACACACACACACACACACACACACACACACACACACACACACACAGATAGAGAGAGAGACTTTAATTTTTAGATTTTTTTATAGGAGTTTCTGAACAATATTTATGACATGGGGTGAGCAAATAAAACAATGTTTCTGGGACAAGTTTCAACAAGCATTTGAAACAATGTTTTTGGGACAGCTTTCAGCAAGCATTTGAAACAATGTTTCTGGGACAAGTTTCAACAAGCATTGGAAACAATATTTCTAGGACAAGTTTCAACAAGCATTTGGAAAAAGATTGAAAGACGATGTAAATTATCATTTATCAGTTAGAGGTGGGTCTAATCCATTAGAAAAATACTTTTATGTAAAGATTATATGAGAGACTATTTTGATGAATTGGAAGGGAATCAAGAGAATGCTGAAGCAACTTGGAGGGCAGTTAGTGGTACACTCGGCAAACAGTAAACAATGAGTGTTCACTAAATTGTGTAATTTTAACATACAAGAAAAATGTCACCAGCAACTGAAGTTTCCGATCTTGGCAATCCGAAAAATTCCGTTGCCCCTCTTGGCTGCATCCGCCATCAAAATACAGTACAGCCGAATGGGCAGCAAAGAAAAAACATTCATGCCTATTTTTTATCTGCCTTGTACTCTGTGCTTATTGTGTATATTTTTTCTTTATTTTGCCAGTGTCCTGCCCTTGCTTCATAATATTTTGCGTGCGCCGCGAGCCTCGCTAAAAGTAACACTACTAAATTTTCCCTGATTTTATCATACCAGAAATAAATTGCTGGCAGGAGCCTGCGCTAGATGCTTTAATTAAAACATTTTTTTGAAAAAGCGCCTGCGTATGTATTCAATTTTTGTATTCTTATTGCGATCCCGCTGTCAAGCTCACTAAGCATCCATAACAAAAGAAAAATACAAATATGTTTTTGAATCGTTGCGTAGCACGTGTGTTGCACTAACTAGGAGAGAGGGAAGGAGGGAGGGAGTGAAGGCTTGCCAGGCGGGTGGTGGGGGCTTGGCCAAAGGTACAAGAGGAGGAATGGTCGGTGGCGGATGAAAAGGAAGGGGAGGTGTTCGTGTTGCGTTATGTGAAGGAGAGAAAAAAGAGGGCAGGGAAAAGGTGAAGGCAGCAGGTGGTAGGGAAGGCGGTGAAAGGTGAGGCGAACAAAAAAGTGTGGTGGCTGCTGCATGTAAAGGGGAAGAAAGGAGATGAAGGCGGAGGCGTATGCGAGCACAAAGAATAAAGGTGACTTTGAAAATATGTCGCAAAGGTTGGTGGTGCTAAGGGGAGGGAAGGTAAGGAGAGTGGAGAATGTAGGAAAGTGAGGAGGAGGAAGAAGGAGGAGGAGGAGGAGGAGGAAAGAAGAAGCAGCAGCAGGGGATACAGCAAGAAAGGAAGAGAGGAGAAAAGAGCAAAGAAAGAACCCGAAGAAAGTTTGACGAGATGAAAAGCAAGGAGGAAATTAGAAAAAAAATAGGAGGACGTGGAGGAGTGAAGAGAAGAGGAGCGGAGGAGGAGGAGGAAGCTCAGACAAGAAGAATTAATTAATTAATAAGAGAAGCAGCTCTGTTATGACTCACTCCCATAGCGTTAAGGCAAGCTATGACGTTGGCTGGTCCGGAGTTTATTAGTTCCTCTTTCTGTGTGCCTGTCTGTCTCTGTCTGTCTCTGTCTCAGGCTTTTTTCCCGTGTCTGTGAGATCGTTGTGTAATATGCCTTCCTCCCTGTGTTCGTTTCTGTCTGTCTGTCTGTGTGTATCTCTGTCTTTCTCTGTTTGTTTCTCTCTCTCTCTCTCTCTCTCTCTCTCTCTCTCTCTCTCTCTCTCTCTCTCTCTCTCTCTCTCTCTCTCTCTCTCTCTCTCTCTCTCTCTCTCTCTCTCTCTCTCTCTCTCTCTCTCTCTCTCTCTCTCTCTCTCTCTCTCTCTCTCTCTCTCTCTCTCTCTCTCTCTCTCTCTCTCTCTCTCTCTCTCTCTCTCTCTCTCTCTCTCTCTCTCTCTCTCTCTCTCTCCATTCCAACTCTTTATAGATTCTCCACTTGCTATATTTTTTTCGTCATGTTTCTACTTCCTGTTCTTCATCTCTTACCTTTTCCCTTTGCCTCCCTCCTATGTCATTCTCTCCTCTCCCTTCCTTCTCGCCCCTCCACATTTTCCTCTTCTTCCTTCCCTCCATTCCTCCATTCTCTCTCCTGTGAAGGGTTAACGCGTACTGCAGCCCCCTCCAAAACATCCCAAAATATCAGAAAAGAAAAAAATAAATTGTATATGGTGTGAAATGGACTGAATTTTTCTGTGCGCGGGGAAAGCAATGTAAATGTTTGGCTTTATTTTGTATTATATTTGTCTCTCTCTCTCTCTCTCTCTCTCTCTCTCTCTCTCTCTCTCTCTCTCTCTCTCTCTCTCTCTCTCTCTCTCTCTCTCTCTCTCTCTCTCTCCTCTCTCTCTCTCTCTCTCTCTCTCTCTCTCTCTCTCTCTCTCTCTCTCTCTCTCTCTCTCTCTCTCTCTCTCTCTCTCTCTCTCTCTCTCTCTCTCTCTCTCTCTCTCAATGCGTCAAGGACTTGGGGGTCAAAATCGCGTCAAACCTCAAATTCTCACAGCAATGCATCGATGCAGCAAATAAAGCGAACAGAATGTTGGGCTTCATTAAAAGAAACTTTTTATTCAAGAATAAAGATGTAATACTCCCGCTCTACAACAGTTTAGTCAGACCCCACTTGGAATATGCGGTACAGTTTTGGTCTCCCCACCATGCAAAGGATATAGCTAAATTAGAAGGTGTTCAGCGTCGGGCAACGAAAATGATCCCTTCCTTGCGCAATAAATCCTACGAAGAAAGGCTTTCTACCCTTAACATGTTATCTCTTGAGAAACGTCGCCTCCGAGGAAAACTGATCGAATGTTTTAAAATACTTAATGGTTTCACGAATATAGACAGATCAACATTGTTTCTGATCGATGACACTTTGCGCACGAGGAACAATGGCGTAAAACTCAGATGTAGACAAGTAAATTCAGACTGCACCAAATTTTTCTTCACCAACGTTGTAGTGCGAGAATGAAATAAGCTTCCACCATCAGTGGTCCAGTGCAACACGATTGACTCCTTCAAAAATAAGCTCGACCGTCACTTCCTTCAACGTAATATTAACTAGAGTAGAAATGCAACGTTTTGGAGTCTTCTGATTAATGTAAAATCACTTAGGTTTAAGGACAGACCACCAAGTCTGGACCATGGGGTCTGTGTGGTCTGATTTTCTATGTAAATCTATGTAAATCTCTTGCGTGCTCGCGCGCACACACACACACACACACACACACACACACACTTAATTTTTGCGGCTAGAACTAAAAGTTGCAAAACCTTGTCAGTCGGAACGTTCACAAAACACTTACTTTTGCATTATTTTCATCCTCTTAAAATATATTGTCCCTCTGTAGAAAACATTTGCAGCTTTTTTTTCTTGCTGCAATGGAATAATTGCATTTTTTATATTATTTGATTTTATATTTTCCTCAAGCCATTTCTAAAAAACTGTATATTTTGTCGTTGTAAATACTTGAAAAGTCGCAATAAGATCTTATATACTTTATTAAAAGTTACCACGAGACATTTCTATTCAAAGCGAATCATGATATACGAAAGCGTGAATTTTCGTTTTTCGGAAAAAAAAAAGTGTTTATTGAGTGTTTCGTCTCTATTTTACAGCCTCGAGGCTCTTGTTCTTGACTTGTGTGTGTGTGTGTGTGTGTGTGTGTGTGTGTGTGTGTGTGTGTGTGTGTGTGTGTGTGTGTGTGTGTGTGTGTGTGTGTGTGTGCTATTCACCCTCTAAAATGCACGCAGGTCCTGAAAATCTTTACTTTCATTCCTGCTTAATAAATCAGAAAATATCTTGACCTTCGTACCTCTGTGTTGTGTTCTACATCCATGGCAATACGAAGACCTCGGTTCATGTTTCCAGCGTCTGTATGATGATTAAAATGAGACTAATTATGATTTTATTTTTTTTATTATTTATTTGGCAGGAAGGGTGAAGGTGTGAGAATTGTTGTGTTCGTGTTCCGTTTCTAATTCTTTTTCTTTATTGTCACTTTCCTTGTGTGTAATCTACGTAATTTGGTCTCCTTAATCAGCGTACATAATTTCATTTGCGTGGGTTGCATGTTCATGTAATTTTGTTTCTCCGTCATTATACGTGATTTATATTCCTTAAGTGGCATGCAAACATTATTTTCTCCACTTGGCGCAGCGGTTGACACTTAGAACGAAAGAGACACCTTTGCTTAATACACTGGGGAAGAAATTGGAAAGCGGAGATCACTATAAAGAGGAAAGTAATAGATGTTGCTATCAGACTGCGACCTCCATGCTCGGTTTCGGAAAGTTAAGGAAATTACTGCAGCTTCCGACACCTGTGCCCCCTGGAACTATGCCAAGAATGCGCTCTGCCTCCCCTAACTGCCCTCCTCCACCTTCTTATTTGTCCACTTTCTGTTTAGCCACGCCCTGTCCTGCCACGCCTCGCCTCGTCCTCACAACCCGCCCCCGTCACATGCACTCCTCTGCCTGATGCACCTGTACCCTATGCCTGTTCTATTCTCTCTATACATTCTCTTTAGCTTTCCTGCAGTCATGTCCCGTTCCATTTGCATCCTCTATACTCCGTTCACACCATACAAATTTAAACAGTTATCCCTGATGGCGTGGCGAAATTCAATGCGCACACACACACACGCTCTCACACAACACTCAACACACAACACGTAACACGACGCAACACGGACATCACAGCATTTCCAAAAACCTGGCTATCTCGTGCTTTTCACAACGGGCTCCTATTCCGGAGCTAATAGGAATAAACCATCAAACAATACTGGACCATGTT
Organism: Eriocheir sinensis; assembly: GCF_024679095.1. NCBI lineage: Eukaryota > Metazoa > Arthropoda > Malacostraca > Decapoda > Varunidae > Eriocheir > Eriocheir sinensis. Next base: position 5,998,366 of record NC_066509.1, on the reverse strand, counting down.
TACCAACCTTGTTTTTTATTTTACCTTTGTTTAAATCAAGAGAGAGAGAGAGAGAGAGAGAGAGAGAGAGAGAGAGAGAGAAAACACACACAGTTCAGCGGTCAGCCAGTTTCATTTAAATTCATGAAGTCGTTGAAGAATATAATGAATTTCAAATCCCACTGAGGTTGGCGTTCCTTTTGTTTATGAATATGCCTTTTTTTTGCGGGGGCAGTGGAGTGGGGGAGGAGCGATTATTTCTCTTTTTTTTTCCTCCATAGGTGTGTGTGTTTTATTATGTTGCTAGCGATGACCAGATATTAATAAGCGGGGAAAAAGACATTCAGGATTTTTTTTGTCTTGAATATGAGAAGTTTGAGTGTTCTTGTTTTTTTGAGTGTGTTTCTGGTGTTGTGTTGATGCTTGCGGCTGGTACTGGGCTATTAATATGTGTTGTTAAGTGTTTCCTGCTTGGTGGTGCTGAGTTAGTTAGTGTTGTGTTCCGGCGGTGTTGCGTGTGTGGGCTTCGGTGTTTGTTTGCCGTGTTGTGTGTTTGGTGTCGCGTTTTTAGTGTCTCGTTAATTTGTTATATCTTCTGAAATTATTATATTCCTTTCTTTTTCTCTTTCTCTTCCTCTTTCCCTCCTTTTCTGCATCTCTTCTCCCTATTCTCTTTTTATTGTCTTTTGATCCTCTTTATTTTTCTTTCTCATTCATTCATTCCTTTCTCTTCTCTTTCTCTTCTCTTTCTCTTCTCTTTCTCTTCGCTTTCTCTTCTCTTTCCTCTTCTCTTTTCTCTTCTCTTTTCTCTTCTCTCTCCTCTCCTCTCCTCTTCTCTTCTCTTCTCTCTCTCTCTCTCTCTCTCTCTCTCTCTCTCTCTCCTCTCCTCTCCTCTCCTCTCCTCTCCTCTCCTCTCCTCTCCTCTCCTCTCCTCTCCTCTCCTCTCCTCTCTCTCTCTCTCTCTCTCTCTCTCTCTCTCTCTCTCTCTCTCTCTCTCTCTCTCTCTCTCTCTCTCTCTCTCTCTCTCTCTCTATCTCTCTCTCTCTCTCTCTCTCTCTCTCTCTCTCTCTCTCTCTCTCTCTCTCTCTCTCTCTCTCTCTCTCTCTCTCTAAACGGACGCCATTCTAGGTTGCGTCACGGATAAATTCCATCGAAATACACCGAACACACAAAGTCAAAACTAGTGATGCCGGAATCGTGGCTTAGAGAATTATTTCCATGAGTCTGCCACCACCACTCCCGCCACTCCCCCCTCCCCCCCCTCTTTGTGACCGACACCACCACCACCACCACTACCACCACCGACAACATCAACATCACCGCTCGTACCTGTCTAAAATGCGAGCACCTCAATACCATCACCGCTTGACATTCCAACATCACCATCACCACCATTATAATAACACAATGGCCACGAACACTTATCACCACCACCACCACCACCGCCACGGTAGGCCACACCACATACTAGCCCCGCGCAAGCTTTTAAAAAGATTACGCAAATAAATCGTCAAGTAAAATGAATAACAAATATGGAATGGCTACGCATGAATACCGCAGTTATGAATAAAAAATGAATATGAAACGAGTGACATGGATATGCATTCGCTTTGATTTTGCTGGGAAAGGAAGTTGGGTTACTATATGGGTGTGGGTGACGGAGTGTGGTAATGTGGAGTGATGTCAGAGGAAGGGAAGGAGTGTTTTGGGGACGGCATGTGAGGTGGAACTGGTAGAGGAACTAAGCGGAGAAAGGTGAAAAGGTGAAGGGAAGGAAGCTGGGTAACGATGGATGTGTGTGATGGTGGAGTGTGGTGATGTAGACGGATCTCAGCGGGAGGGAAGGAGGCTTTTGAGGATGTCCTGTGAGGTGGCGCGGGTAGAAGAACTTAGGGGAAAGCGATGGAAAGTTGAGGGGAAGGAAGCTGGGTTACGATGGGAGTGTGTGATGGTGGAGTATGGTGATGTAGAGTGATCTTGGAGGAAGGGAAGGAGGCGTTTGGGGAAGGCAAGTGAGGTGGAGCGGGTACAGAACTGAGTGGAGAGCTGCGAAAAGTTGAGGGAAAGGAAGTTTAATATACGATGGGTGTGGGTGAAGATACAGAGTGAGCTGTAGAAGAATCTCAGAGGAAGGGAAGGAGGCTTTTGGGGATGTCCTGTGGGGTGGAGCTGGTAGAAGAACTAATGGAAGAGCTGTGAAAAGTTGAGGTATTGGAAGTTGGGTTACGATGGGTGTGGGTGAAAATGGAGAGTGAGCTGTAGAAGAATCTCGGAGGAAGGGAAGGAGGCTTTTGGGGATGTCCTGTGGGGTGGCCCGGGTAGAAGAACTAAGGGAAGAGCGATGAAAAGTTGAGGAAAAGGAAGTTGAGTTACGATGGAGATGGTTGATGGTGGTCAGTGAGATGTAGAAGGATCTCAGATTAAAGGAAGGGGGAAGTCCTGCTGGGTGGAATGGGTAAAGAACTGAGTGGAAAGCCGTGGAAAGTTAGGATTTAAACACAAGCCTATTTTTGAAGGATTCGCGATGGCGTTGGTGGATCGGTTGGATTCTGTCCCTAAGCGTGTTTTGTTGATGGTTATTATCCCTCGGCTTGGCTGGAATTCTGACGCATTACCGCTTGTGTACGTGTTTCCGGCGAGCGACGCTTTGTGGCGGATTGTAAGTAGTAAGAGAACTGATACGAAGAGGAGAACGGATTGGAACAGAACGGACGGATGAGACTAGGAGGACGAATGAAAGAGGAGGAGGAGGAGGAGGAGGAGTGAAAAGATGCAAGAGCAAAGTCAGGAAGGAAAGAATTGAAGAAGACTCGAGGAAAAAGAGAGAGCAGAGGAGAAGGATCTGCAGGGTTGGTAGCCATGGTGATACGAGAGCAAGGAGAGATAAAAAAAACAAGAACCAGTAGAAAAGAAATGTAGGAACAGAAAAATTAAGAAAAACGGAGGACGGCGACGATGACGAGGAGGAGGAGGGGAGGGAACAGGAGACATGGGTAAGCCGTTGATGCACATATGGCTACACATACGAGGAAATGAGGGAAAGTAGTGGTGAAAATGTGGTTATTGTGATGGGTGAACCGAACATGCATAGACGAAGGATAGGGAGGAGTGATAACGCAATGAAGTGTGTGCGTGTGTGTGATATACATATATAGGAGGTGCCGTGTAACCTCATATGTAAAGGTGTGTTTCATTATGGGGTGTTTTTGACGGTGCTTTATTGCTTGTTTAATTTTGGCCTTGGGTGTACTGTTTTATTAATGGTGTGTTTTGTGTGTTGTGTTAAATTTGTATGTATTTTTACGTTTGCTAGCTGTAATTAAATTTCTGTGCTCGTTGTTCGCATAGCTCGGGAGAATGACTCAGGGTCGGGGCGGCGATGTTCTGCCGTAAATAATGTCCGTGGCAAATGCTGATATTCTCTCTCTCTCTCAGTTTATAGAAAATCAAAACAGTGCCACGGGTCATCCACGCCCAAAGGAAATATCACACAACAGGAGAGAGATTTTTTTTTATCTATGTATTTGTTGAAGCATATTTTCCATCCTCTTTAAGGGAGACCGTTAAAGGGAGGAAAATATGGTTGACACATTGTATTGTTCTCCTCGCACGACCTACGAAAGACCCACCTTGAAATTCTGGGTTGGAGAAATGCAGGAAGTATGACTCGAGGGTGTAGGAGGGTATATAAGCTGCTGGTAATAGGTGAATATAGCGGTGAGCTCGAACAGGGAAGCTCTGGTGTGGGCTTGAGTGGCGTATATGACCGGCTGGGGATTTGGGGGGCGGTTTGTTGACTGGCGTATGAGTGCAGTGGTGTTTGGGGGGGGCTAACGCGGCGTATTTACAGTAAGCGGAGTTTTGGTAGCGTTAGTTGGGTAAACGGAGGTGGGGGGGGAGAGATCCTGGACCGGGCGTACGGTTATCGGGGGTTGCGTCAGGGGTCGGTAGGGTCCTGCAGCGCGCGGTCGTTACGCCGAATGCCTTTGAATAAAATTTGTAAGCAAAGTCTTGGGGTGAGGCTCTTTTATCGCTCCCCAACCCCACCCGTTATCCACACACGCACGCACGTGAACACACACACACACACACACACACACACACACACACACACACACACACACACACACAAACACAAACACATTATGGTTGACTTGTTCTTAGTTTTGCCTTTCGTCGTACCTTTGAAATATTCCTTAATTCATTAATGTGTACAGGAAAAAAATTAATGGTTAAAAATAGTATCTTAAGTCCGTCATGACGCACGTGAAAGATTTATTTTTACTTCTTGTATCTCGGTCAACAAGAATAAATAGCTTTTTGTCGGGTGGCAGTGATGATAGTGCAGCCTTAGGTTTAGCCGATCATTAGCTGTCCCGTAACAACGCTGGCAATCAGGGCAGTTTCTCTCTTTTTAGAGGCTAACGAATGACGCCGGGGCTCACGGTCGCTTATTTCTGATTTCAGAATCCGCTTATTTCTAGCATCAGCGTAATGTGTTTCCGCTCGACTCCCGCGGGAATTTGCAGTGTCGGGTCCAGAATGAGGCTTTTGGATCTGGCTGGCTGGCCGGCCCTCCGTCTGCCTTTGTCTGTCTGTCTGTCTCTCTGTCTGTCTGACCGGCTAGCTGTACAGTGGGCTAGAATATCTGTCTGTATCTGCTTGCTGGCTGGATGGATGGATGGTTGGTTGTATGGCTATCTATGCCTGTCAATATATGCTTTTCTATCTATAGTCTGCCTTTGTCTTCGTCCGTCTGTTAGTCTGTCCGGGTGGCAGGCTCGTTGGCTTAATATGGCTGGCTCTCCATCAGTCAGTCTGTCTGTCTGTCGAGCTGGTAGGAAATGTGGTGGCTGGTTGTACAGATATTTGAAGGGCTGATTAACTGAGCGGCTGGCTGGCTGGTGTGTTGGCTGTCCAGATGATTGGGAATTTAGTTGGATCGGCGTGTTGTAATGTGTACGGGCGGTTGGTTGCCTGACTGGCTGGGTGGCTGACTGGCTGGTTGGTGGGCTGGTTGACTTGCTGGCGGGCTCCTGGTCACCACCCGTAATAGTTGTAGGTGACAGCGTGTCCTCCCGTGAAGCAGTCGGCCAGAAAACAATGTACGACTGAATGAATAGCTAAATTGATACTGTTGTACTGATGTGCGTTACGGTGCTAAGGAAACAATGGAACAACAACAACCGCAATACTGATACTATTTACATCTTATATCCCATCAAGAAATAAAATATCACCGTAAATACTCTTGCTCCATCCTGTAAATATATTTCATCTGTTCTTCGTTTCTATTTGCAGTGTCGGAAGGAAGTGATGTATGGAGAAAGCTGTCTCGTAAAAAAGTGAATTGTATCACCACCAACAACAACACCACGCCCGCTGTCGCCAGCCGGCTTGCTCGTAAAGGTATGTTTGCTATAGGAAAACATTATGATAACAATAGCATGACACGTTCAGCGGGGCGGGGCGCAACCCTGGTAAGGTTTCGTGGACCCCAAGATACAACCACGCGCAGTCGCCAAGACAGTCTTTTAGGCCTCTCCAAGCTACGCAGCGCGATTTGTTTGTCATCCTGCTGCGTGTTAATTTGGCAGCTGCCGGAGCCCTGAGTCCACCTGCACCGTTAATTCTCCAGATCATCTCGTCACAACTGAACCTTCGGTTGCATTTTTGGCACCACAATACCATGCAGGTATATATATCTTTCTACGTGAAAAGTTTACATCAATTCATATATTGACAAGTTTATTACATATATGTTTATGAGACTAATAGATAACTTAGCCGGATCCTTTGCCGATGTGATAAAGCATGAGTGTTTCTGTGCCTACCAACAACATTGTTTTTCTGACCATGATTTTTTTTTTTTCTCTCTTTCAGATTTTGCCCTGCCCTGCCTTGTTCGCGATATGGACGAAATACATAGCAGGTTCTTCAGAGACTGCATTTCGACAGAATTATCTTTATGGTTGGGGTGATTCTTGATCACATAGGCATTTATATGTAAATTTTCATGTCGATCCGTAATTAATTAAGCACCCCAATGATTTTTTGTGTTAGTAGGGATTGAATTTCGCAGGAAAAAAAATACCCTACTTTATTTCTTTACTAACTCAACTCCTTTGGATCAGGAACCCAAAACTGTTCACAAGACCTCCACCCGTCTAGTACAAGATTTCAGAGAATCAAGAGACTCAGGATTCATCGAGTGTGTGTGTATATATATATATATATATATATATATATATATATATATATATATATATATATATATATATATATATATATCTATATATATATAGATATAGATGTATATATATATATATATATATATATATATATATATATATATATATATATATATATATATATATATATATATATATATATATATATATATATATATATATATATATATATATATATAACGTCTCACTATATATTTTTAAAGGTTGTATTAAAGAATCTTTCACCTACCTTTTGATGAAAAAGAAAAAAAGAAATCAAATCTGTCAATTTTTTGGCAAATTTTTTATGGGTCGGTTGCACTATGGGACAAGGATACCATTAAAGTTTTGAAAAATAACGATGCCTCCCCAGGGTTGAGATGGGTGGCGGGGCGTGCGGCGACGGCTCTTCAGACAGTGGGGCGCCGCGCCACCTCCCGACCCTCCAATTAATTGGTGAAGAGTCAATAGAGACCGTCGCGCTCCCCTCTTCGTCTCTCCTTTAAACCTCCAAGATACATTTGATATCCATTTAGCCTGGTGTCGATGCGCCCCAAGCTGAAGATATATTGGGAAGCCAAATTGAAATCTCGTTTCCATGCAAATGATACATTACCGTCGGCGAGGCGGACATCAAATCCCTTTTTACTGGAGATTTCCAGTTGCAAATTTAGAGTTGATTGGCAAAACGGAGAAACGGGTCAGCGGCGGGTGTGGCGATGCCCACGGCGACAAGAGGCACCGTGCCCTCCCTCCTGCACTAACTCTTTCTTCTCTACCTCTTTCATTCCACCTTCACCCACTTGGGATGTGACTGGAGTAAGAACCTTCAACGTTAATAACTTTCCTCGAGATCATAAAAAAAAGGGATCCCAACATTTTTAAGATTAGGAACTTGATGAAACCATAATGACTCAACCAAAATTACTTGTAACCATAATAACTCTTAACCATAAGTACTCCGAATCAGCTTAGGGTCTGTAACTTACGGCGTTGCTCCAACTTCACGGTGCAGAGACGTGGGAGGCAGCGAGATATTGGTCGACGCATTGGTTCACGATGGATTGGGTTTCACTCTGTTGGTAGCAACAGCGCGCCTCGTTCCAGGAACACGCGGACATGACAAGAGCCATCAAGACGATCTTAAGCCACACTCACGTTGTTTGCATGCGTAGGCTCACTGTTTATTGTCCAATTATTTAAGACGTACCAGCCAGGGTAAACAGTAGTGTATTCTGGGTAGATATTGATTCGTAATTTTTCGCTGGCTAAACTCTATCCATCCAATTCTATATACAGTGAACACACACACCAACCCAACCACTCACCCACGACCCACCATTCCCCCCCCCCCCCCCACACACACACACACATATATATAAGAGGCCCCTCACGGACGTCACTGATCTGGTCTCGATCGGAGGACAACTACGGCATAATTTATCACTCTGGGGCCCGTATTGGAGGGCGGGTTGAGGTGAGGCGCCGCTGGTCCCGTCACGATGATGGATGGTTTCGTCAAAGCCTGTCCGGCCCTCCCCCGAGCCCCGGCCCACCTGCCTGTGATAAACGAGCGACTCTCGACCCTGATACGGTATTTATTGGCGTTGTTCCGAGGTGGATGTTGCGACACTTAGGAGGAAACGCGCATTATGTTAATGAAAAATGTTACGCCAACTTAGTTCTGGCGAATGTGTAGATTTTACGATGTATGTAATGTGAAATGTTGACAAATGTTGGTTTCATTTTTTGTGTCAGAGCTCGACGTGCTATAGTTGCATCTACGAAGTAATTGAAGAAAAACTTTACTTGGATTTTCTTTAAACCGAGTAAAGCAAAAAGGAATCGTGTGGATGAGTTTCAAGGTAAAAATATGTTGTTGTTTTTTTGTTGTGTGTGTGTGTGTGTGTGTGTGTGTGTGTGTGTGTGTGTGTGTATGTGTACATATGTGTGTTTTTCGTGTGTTGGCAAGTGGGGGGGGCATGTGTGTGTGTGTGTGTGTGTGTGTGTGTTTGTGTGTTTGTGTATTTTAATGATTAAATCTACTTTTTTATGCCGGAGAAAGACGAGAATTTTAAGTGTTTTTCATTGAGGCAGTACGAAGCGTTAATATCAACCTGCCTTGTATGAAAAAATTTATAAATAAAGAGACTGTTTCCACCCTAACGCTTCCTCCACGTCCTGCAGCCACACCCGGGCACATTACCAGAGCAAGCCGTGCACACACCTCCATTACTTCCTCTCGTCCACGTCAACGTAACTGAATCCTAAAATAATATGCCACGAGTCTGTAGGGGCACCAAACACGCTCCCTAGACCGACCACACCCAGACTCCCTTTCGCTCCAGGCTCCCTTTAGCGCCCATCAGCACAGCCCTGTCATCCTCCCTCGCGGCGAAAAAGTGGGGCAGTTTTTTTCTTTCTTTCTTGCTGGAATCTATTTTAGGTCACTGTGAAGGCATTAACAAAAGAACAGTTGACTCAAAATTCACTTCTTTTCCGCCCCAACACAACACTTAATCCATCGCCTTTAAATTTCCCAAAATGGCGAAGAGTTTGAGGGTAGAAAGATCCGCGGCTTGGTGGCAGAGGCAGTGAATGGATCAGTCATTAAAGCTGTGCCGCGGTTAGAAGCGCGAATCGGTGAAGCTTCCTCCAGAATTTATTTAAATCAAAGTGAGATTTTCTTCTCTGTCCTAAGTTTAAAGCAAAATCAAAAGGCACGCCGCTAATGCTTTTCTCTTTTATTATTCATCGCTGTGTGGCGGCGCTGGGAAGGAGAAAGTGACGAGCGGCGGGAGCAAGAGATAAAAACAGAGCGTGTCACCAAGAAAGCAAAACGCACGAAATAAAGTTTGGGACATTCTATAAGTTCTCTGAAGGATTTTTTTTAACATTGTCCGACGAAAAGACATTATAGTTCCCTTTTTTCATGCCAGTAATTACAGTGCCTGATAACACTAATTTGGATCCTCCGTTCACTGGAAGGGAAAGTAAACATGGAGGGCTGAATAGACATTGCAGTGCAGCCTTTCCCGACTTTATACACGAAAACGTTCCACTGACGTTCGATAATTAATAAGTATTTCATGGAAGTCTTTTCAGTCGCGGCAGAAACACGAAAATAGACTGAGAGGAGAAATCTAAAATGAAAAAAAAAATCCCTTCTATGGCTTCACTTTGACCGGTGTTGTTTTAAGGAGAGAATAATTAAGATAATTACTTGATGCGTTTAATCCAATACAAGGGAAGCGGCAATTAAAACATGCATATAGACGAGAAAAAGTCGACGAAGGGGATGTAATCTAATCACGCGGAATCATCTCAACATTGACACGTCCATTAGCAGTTTCGGCAATTTGGTGAATGGTCAGTAACGCGAACACCCGCGCAAAGAATAGTCACGCAGACACGGTTTACGATTCTGGAATAGCGGAAATGAAGGCCAACAGGTGGAACAGGTGATAGGCAGCTTCATTTACTCAAAGCGACTGCAAATCAGCTTCTGGTAATTACCAAATAATGGCACGGATCATGGGAACAGCGGCATTAAGGATACAGGCATGTGCAGGCGTGTTGTTTGTCACGAGGCTCTCCCCCGCGCGGCACGTAGCAGGGGCTGGAGCGATGCAGGGCCGCAGCGGGTACCGGAAACACATGGCCGTAGGTGTGCGAGTCGATAGAGGAGTGTTAGCTTGTAGCAGGGAAATGATGAGGAGCTGAAGGTGTGTGCGGAACAAAGAAAATAAATATATAGTAACGTAAAGGAAGATCTATTGTAGACATGCGAAATAGATTAAAAATGTCATGTTGCAACCTGTAAAAGACGCTAAATAGGAAGTGTGGGAGGAATAGATTAAGGTAGAGATAATGTAAAAATAGCGATCGTTCATAGGAAGCTAATTCTTAGGGATCTGTTAAGACTGTTGTGGATATAAGAGACAGAAAACTGAATTTGTGGGCGAAACTGGAAAGTAGTGGTTAAGATAAGAAAACTAAACTATACAAAGAGAAACTAAATATCATAAACCTTCTGTATTTGCGAAACAGCGGAAGTAGGACAGGCTGGAATGAACAGAGAACATGAACTGGTACAGAGGAAAAAAATATATAGTGGGAAGATACGAGGCACCATTCTCAAGTAACAGCGAAACTCCAGAGCAAGATCGAGAGATAGGAAAGTCGAGAGAGGGAGAGAAATAAGAGACGGACGCACGTGATCAGGAGCAGAGGAAGATTAAGAGAAAATAAAGAATGGACTGATGGGGAGGAGAGACGAGAGAACGATATAAAGAGGTAGATTGGAAGGGCAGGAATGGCAGGTGGAAGGAAGGAAGGAAGGAAGGGAGGGAGGGAATGGAGGAGAGGAGGAGGGGAGGGACAAAGGGTGTAGACAGACGGGAGGGGCCAAATGGAGGCGTGGAGGGGTGACTCAATCCATAAAGTAATGTGGCGGCGTCCCTCCTTCCCTCCCCCCTCTCCCTTTCCCCCGTCTTTCAGGTGAGCAGCGAGGGCGTGGCTGGGGCGGCAATTACAGGTGGAATGACAGGTGCCCCCCCAGGTAAGGGTAATGGGGCGTAATAAGCAAACAGGTTGTCCCTCGCCACCATTACCACGTCACTGTCACCCTCTTCCCGTCGCCTTCCTCTCTCTCTCTCTCTCCTCTTCCCTTTCTCTCCAATCACCCCCTGTAGTAATGCCTCTTCCCCTGCATCCACTCCCACCTTTTCTCCTCCTCCCTACCTTCCTTTCTGTTCTATTTTTATCATCCACTGGTCTGCCTACGTTCTTACCTTCCTTTGCCATGCCCTCAACTTCCTTTTTCTTCCTCCCTTTCTTCCTTTCTCTTCTTTTTTTACCTTCTACTGGTCTGCCTATACGTTCTCTCCCTTCTCGCCATGTCCTCAACTCCCTCTTTCTCTCTTCCTCCTTTTCTCTCTCTATCTACGCTCTCTATCTCACTGCATTCCTCCAATCCCTCCTTTGTTCTTTTCTCCTCCTTTTCTTTTCTCCTCTCTCCTTAGCTTCAGCCTCCACAGCCTTTCCTTCCTATCTTTCCCCTTTACAACATTTTTTTTTCTATCACCATAATACTCTGCACATTCTCTCCTCCTCCCTTTGTTTTTCCTCCCTTCTTATTTTCTTATTTCTTATTCCAGCACCTTCACGCTCTCTCCTTTTTTTCTTACGCCTCACCCCCCCTCACCTTTCCCTTCCCTCCGTCCCTTCCCATTACCTTCTCTTCCTCGTCCTTTAAGTCCCCTATCTCCTCCTTTTCTCTGTCGTTACTCACACCCTACACTCCATTATCTTCCTCTCCAATTATCTTCTCCCGAGTATTTCTTTTTATTCTTCCATTCCTTTCTACATCCTTTTTTCCCTCCTCTGCATCAATCATTCGTCCTCTTCCCTCTTCTCTTATCTCTCCTTCTTTCTTCCAATCTCACCCTCCACTCCTTCCCTAGATCTTTCCTTTTTAGTCTTCCTCCATTTACTTCGATAGCTCTCTCCTCCCTCCTCCTGGTCCCTTCACTCTCTCTCCCCCTCGTCACCTTTCTTTCCTCTTGGCACCCTCCCGATCCTTGGTCACTCCCTCCTTGTCCTCCCATTTCCTCCGCCCTTCCCTTCCCCTTAGTCTTCCATTTCCACTTCCTGCCTCCTCCTGACGTCTGCCCTCCCTCTACTTTCCTGTCATTTTCTAACCTTCTCTCCCCTACTTCCCCCTGACTCGACGCTTACCCAATCACATCACTCCTGCCGTCCTCCTGTCTCCTCTTCCCCTCTCCTTCCCTGAATTTTCCCTCCCTTCCCTTCTCTTTATTCTCCTTTCTTTCTTTAATCCCCTCCCTCCTCTCTTTTCCTCTCCCTTTTGTCCACATACTTCTCTCATCGCCGCCACGCCCTTCGCTCACAGCCTATTCCCACACTTTCCCTCACACAGACACACACGCACACGCACGATCTCTTGCGCCCGCACACACACACACACACACACACACACACACACACACACACACACACACACACACACACACACAATAGCCCTGTTTATAATTGAAATTTAAGTTTGAATAGTACTAACCTTATTTTCTGTCGTTCTAAGGGAATTCTATACAATTAGAATTGTTAGCTATGTTATAAAAACAAACAAAAAAAGTGAGTTGCCCATCTTTCTGTCACGTGTTCATGTTAACCAACGCATTGGCCGGATTACTGGAATATTTCTTACGCATCATGATAATATTAAAACAACCATTCTCTGATGATCTCTTCTATCTTTATTTTTTCATTTATCGCCTGCTAAGTCATGTAATGCGAACACATTTTTGCATGAATAAAAGGCAAGAAAAAGCAACGCACACAATTCATGATTTATTGATAATTTAGTTTCCGTAATTGCATGGACCTTGTTTCTTGACTCTAATTAAATACATAAGGTATCCGCTCCCTTGCCTCCAGTTGTGTCTGAAAATAAAGCATAATTGTCTGCGGGAGGAGTTTTCCCAACATTGGAGCTTTAATTCACTGTAATAAACCACTTAGAGGTAATGGTTTTATTTACTCTGTAAAAATACTTGCGTTTGACCTTCACTCCCGGAAACTTAAAATTTTTGTGTGTATGTGATTATGTTCTAATTTTGAAGCTGCAGGTTTCACGGCCTCGTGCGCGTGAGGTGCGCTGTGTAGTGATAATGATGCAGCCTTAATTGTTTACCTGATGACTCCGGCGCCGGGCTGGGGACGCCGCCACAATGGGCGTGGAGAGGCGGACAGCGGTGCCCTCGGAGCCCACAAAGGCAGCCTGTCAGGAGGTCTGTTTCCTTCTTTTCCAACTCCATGTTCTTTCTGTCTTCCTCCTCGTCGTCCTTCTTATCCTCCTCCTCTTCACCCTTCTTATCCTCCTCCTCGTCACCCTTCTTATCCTCCTCCTCTTCACCCTTCTTATCCTCCTCCTCTTCACCCTTCTTATCCTCCTCCTCGTCACCCTTCTTATCCTCCTCCTCTTCACCCTTCTTATCTTCCTCCTCGTCACCCTTCTTATCCTCCTCCTCGTCACCCTTCTTATCCTCCTCCTCTTCACCCTTCTTATCTTCCTCCTCGTCACCCTTCTTATCCTCCTCCTCGTCACCCTTCTTATCCTCCTCCTCGTCACCCTTCTTATCCTCCTCCTCGTCACCCTTCTTATCCTCCTCCTCGTCACCCTTCTTATCCTCCTCCTCGTCACCCTTCTTATCCTCCTCCTCTTCACCCTTCTTATCCTCCTCCTCTTCACCCTTCTTATCCTCCTCCTCTTCACCCTTCTTATCCTCCTCCTCGTCACCCTTCTTATCCTCCTCCTCGTCACCCTTCTTATCCTCCTCCTCGTCACCCTTCTTATCCTCCTCGTCACCCTTCTTATCCTCCTCCTCGTCACCCTTCTTATCCTCCTCCTCGTCACCCTTCTTATCCTCCTCCTCTTCACCCTTCTTATCCTCCTCCTCTTCACCCTTCGTATCCTCCTCCTCGTCACCCTTCTTATCCTCCTCCTCGTCACCCTTCTTATCCTCCTCCTCTTCACCCTTCTTATCCTCCTCCTTCGTGTCCTTCTCCTCCTGCGCCTCCTCTTCCGTTCCTGTCGTTCCTTACGTCCTGCTCCAATAATTTATTCATATACTTTCTTAGAAAAATGTCATAGTCTTTATAAAAACCAGTTGAAAAATAAGAACATAGATTAAAACTTCCAGGATTGCTGATGATCAGTAGTTATCGAACACAGAGACTGTTTTACCTGTTTTTTTTTTCCATCGTCAGTCATTAGGCGGGTGAGGAAAGGAGGAATAAAAAGAGGTAAAGGAGAAAGGAAGAAAAGGAAGAGGAGAAATCAGAATTTTTATTTTGAAAGAAAACAACTATATAAGGGAATCTGGTGGGAATAGTTCTCATTAGATTTAAAACTCGGTGAGATGAGTGTCGTGTAGACGTGTATTATTAATCGCATCAGAAGGTTGAATCTTAGAAACAAAAATGCTAAAGTTCATCAATTTCGGCTTTGTTGTTCCTCAAAAACGCGCTTAGGCCTAAAACTGAATTTTAATAAATCTTTGGTGGTGTGCCGGCGGTGTTGTTAATTTACGTGTCAATTAGGAATTTAATTAACCTCATTTTCTCCCTCATTAAAGCTCCAACACTCCTCCATCGCGGCCCCCCAGTAACTCGTTCTCGTAGTCAGGCCAACTAGGTTTCTCAGTCCCCCCTTGACCGTACTTTACGTAACCACCAGACGGTCTCTATTTATAACGACAGTGATGACAAAGGCTGTGTTGAAAGGCTTCTGATGACTGCCTCTCCTTTGATGTCCAACCTCCATTTTCATCTCTTCCCTCCCTTCTCTTTTTCTTCCTACTCACTTTATTATTTGTAACTGTCTCCGACTTCGGTTTGTCCTCCCATGCCTGCGAGCCATTCTTCATATCAAACTCCTTTTTCTCTTGTTCTTCCTCCTTATCTTGTTTACCTTAAATATATCTCATTCTTCGTATTATCTTCCCCTCCACTTTAGTTTTTTCTCCTATCCATAATTCAATTCCTCTCATTTTTTTCATTTTCTCTTCTTTCACTGACCCTTAATTTATCATCAGCATTTTCTTTTCCTCTTCCACTTCATCAGGCTGTCAATTACCACTGGTTCTCTGCTACCCCAAACACACACACACGCACACGCACACACACACTGTTACAAGATGGAAAATAGAACAACCACCATCAATCGGGAGTCTAAGATAATGCTGTCAAGCGTGCTCTATCATTCACTCAAACAGTTGTGTATCACTTTGTTTTTTCTTTAACCGTCATTGTTTTTTAATAATGTCGTTCATACAGATTTCGATGCATGTATTCTGCTAACAGCAATTATTGTCACGTTGCGCAAACATACGTTGCAAATTCAGACACCAATATGGAGGCCGGAATTACCGGTAAGAGAGCTCATCCGTCTCTGGCCTGATTAGTATGCGAGTAATTAAATAAAGATCGAGTGGTACAGACGATAGCGTGATTATTGCTGCAGCTGATGTTAACATTATTTGTAGTATTAGTCTTATCAGTATTATAATCATTAATAGTAATGAGAAGTAATATATCTATGACATTTTTTTATAATAATGGTGGTAGTGATGGCAGCGATAATAATACTGGTGATAATGACAGCTACATTGATAACGATAACCATTCTACTGTTATTTTTATCATCATTATTTTTAACATTTTTACTCTTATTATTAAAATTAGTAATGGTAGGAGTAGTGGTAGTAGCAGTAGTAGTGTACAGTTGTAGTAACAGTAGTTGTAGTTCAATTTGTTGTTGTAGCTGTTGATGCTGGTGGTGTTACTCGTATTGCGAATTGGACGCTGGAGTGGGTGTTGATACGAGGACACACATTACCTGTCATTATCTATCTGTATATCTATCTATTAACCTATTTGTGTGTGGGAGGGGGGGGGGGTAAGTGGGTGAATGACTGAGTGAGTGAGTGTGGGGACGTCGGGGGGGGAGGGGGGGAGGCTGTATTTGTGTGAGGGGCGTGTGTGTGTGTGGGTAGGTGTGTGCGTGGGGGAGGGCGTAGGTGTGTTTGTGTGTATGTGTGTGTGCGTGTCGGGGGGGCGTAGGTGTGTTTGTGTGTGTGTGTGTGTGTGTGTGTGTGTGTGTGTGTGTGTGTGTGTGTGTGTGTGTGTGGTTGGGTGGATGCGTCACGTAAGGCTCGTGGATGCTTGCGACACGCGTCACTTGCACACATTTTGTTGGCAGGGAAAAAGAGGAATAAATATGCCGCCATAAAATAATAAACTCTGGCGCTCTATTCGTATTTATTCTCCTTGTCCGCTGATTGGCCGGAGCGGCGGCGCTGCTGTAAATGCAGGTGTTTGTTGTTGTGATTTGCGGCCCGAAATTAG
Source organism: Eriocheir sinensis (assembly GCF_024679095.1). Classification (NCBI taxonomy): domain Eukaryota; kingdom Metazoa; phylum Arthropoda; class Malacostraca; order Decapoda; family Varunidae; genus Eriocheir; species Eriocheir sinensis. The sequence continues at coordinate 5,982,227 of NC_066509.1, read as the reverse complement.
CGCTGTTTATTCTGCATGTGTTTGTTTTTGGTGCTACTGTTGTTGTTATTATTATTAGGAGTGGTAGTAGTGGTTGTAGTAGTAGTAAGAGTAGTAGTAGTAGTAGTAGTAGCAGTAGTAGTAGTAGTAGTAGTAGTAGTAGCAACAGCATTGAAAAATAGCAGTTGTGTTTGTATTGTTTTTTATCGTTTTATTAAGGTGTCGTCGCCTTCGTAGTCGTCTTCGTTGCCGCCTCGGAGCATCAATATTCTTTCCCGGTTCCCCATCCCGGTGTAGCCGTTTCAAACTACTCCCTGTTCAGAAGACTCCCCCAGTCAGATGAAACTAGGTTCAGTCAACTCCCCGTCACTTGAAACTGGTTTCAGACGACTCCCCACCCGTTTGAAATGACTCTAGTCGAATGAACCTTGTTTGAAATTTTTTGGTGTTTCTGAATCTAACTAGAGTGTTTGACGTTTCGCTTCCCGTTTTCTTTATACTTTACTGGTGAAACACCTGTGCAGCTCACCACGGCCTTATCAGTCACTTCCTTGCTACACATAAACGCGGCTCATCGACGCGTTTACACCATGGAGTTCTCTATTGAAATGGACGAGGTGGAAGAGTTTCTGCGGTTAAAAAAATATCCAGTGCATGTTGGAAACGACAAGGGAAAAAATACAAATTTTCGAAGGAAGTGTCGGGCATTCGTTATCCAAGACGACTGTCTAAAACTTGTCCATAAGCCGAACAGGAGAGATTTAACAGGTGAGTAGTCTATTCGTGTAGAAACGAAAAGCGAAATGGTGTAATGGCCTATAGTTTAATAATTTTACATATGATTGCAGAAGTTCGCTTCCTTCGGGTGATTAAGGATCGCCAATACCAGCTCGACATTATGCTGGCCAGTCACCGAGGAGCTGGTGACAGCGACGAAGCTGTTGCTTAGGGAGGCCACGTTGGCAGGGATAAGGTCATCGATCGCATAATGCAAAGATACTGGTGGCGCAACGTTCCATCTGATGTAGTTGAAACCATCAAAACTTGCTCACGGTGCCAAAAAGCCAGCACTGTGTTCAAGAAAGTGTACCCGAAATTGCACAGTATCCCAATTAAGCCTCGAAACATGTACCAAATTGGCATAGACCTATGTTCATTGATAACGTGAGTTTAGTTTTACACAATTTGTATATAAGTACAATACTACTATTGTTATTTATACTATTAATACTTTTATGTAAGTTAATTTCGGCATGCTTACAACTGCATTTTTTCAGGTCCTCCAACGGTCATGTTGCCATTGTGATGGCCGTTTGTTATTTTTCCAAGTGGACTGAGGCTCGCCCTTTAAAATCGAAGGAAGCTGTAGAAGTGGCTCGGTTCCTGTACGAGGACATTATCTGTCGCCATGGATGTGTTGCCATACAGATCAATGACCGGGGCAGAGAGTTTGTGAACTCAGTCTCAGCAGAGCTCCACACGCTCACAGGAACAACGCAAAGAATCACATCTGCTTATCATCCTCAAGTATTTATCATATTATAATGATTATATTTGTTTGTTTGTGCTTATTCTTTCCTCTGTTTGAAAGCAATGCCCCTATTTTGGCATTTTTTGATCTTGTTGCAACAATACCTTTATATTTTTCCAATAAAAAAAAATACCGATTTGTTAATTTCAGGCCAATGGATTAGTCGAGCGCAGCAACCGAAGTTCAAAATCTTCTCCGAACTCTGAGTGATCGACATGAAAACTGGGACAAATGTTTGCACGGCGTCTTATTTGCAGTGAGGTAGGTAATATCAGGGTAAACCTGTGAGTTCTTGTCGAAACGTCTGTGTGTACTGTTATTAGTTTTTGAATTGCATTGTTTCTTTTTTAGATCTACAGTCCAGGCCTCCACGAGGTTTTCACCATTCATGTTATATGGGCGAGAACCTGTCCTTCCCATCGATGTGGACCACGAGTTCGCTGACTGCACCTCCGATCCTGACGATCCTGAATTTAAGGAGTCTGACTTCCATGCTACTCTCTCAAAGCTCGAAATATTACAGCTATTTTTTTCATGCAAGAGGTAGTAGCTGTATACATATGCTATATATATTTTATATACAGGCTACACATGTATATTATCTTTATCCATACATAATGTAATATTTATATACACTAATCGATAATAACATTATGTTACTACAAGAGTATTTTATCTTACAGGATGTTGTTTTCAAGAAAGCTGATGCTAACATTGAGCGAGCTCAGGAAAAACAGCAAGCTGATTTTGTAAAGAGGCGATACAAACAAAAGAATTTCATCGTGGGTGACAAGGTGTTGCGTTGCGCAGAACCGACAGAAAAGGAGGCAAGCAAACCGATCCATGGGATGGTCCCTACGAGGTGGCTCAAGTTTGCGAGAAGGGGCTGTACTGCCTCATTAATTCATCCACGAAAGTCACCCTCAAGACGAAAGTGAACGGATGCAGCCTGAAGCCCTTCTTCGAACGCACTCCAGAAGCTTTACCACCGACTCCCTCAGTTACGTCATCTCCGCCATCTCCAAGTGTCCAAATAGTCGGGGTTCAGCAAGAGGAGATTACTTACAAGTTCTCTCCATTGACGGTTGCAACGCAGCGAGCAATCTGCAACAACTCTGGTGGACGTCTGGCATTCAAGAAAATATCAGGTCCATCCGGAAAAAAAAAAGACTTTCAAAAACACCAACGAACCTCTTGCCGTTAAAGCAATTAAAAGTGACGGAAATTTTCTTTTCCGTGCATTGTCATATGCCATCACTGAAGAAGAGAACCAACACGACGTTGTCAGAAGCTTGATATGTCAACATGTTCCATGTGAATGTATGTGTGTGGGCAAAGTTCGGTTCTATGCACACATGGCATATGCATAGGCCGACATGCAGAAAAGTAGTAAACGAGTCAGTGTACCTGGACAATAAAACAGGCAACCATTTTAATGTGGTTATTCGTGTGTAATGTGCACATGATTAGTGATTAGCTTTTGGATGGGAGACATTAATGTACTGTAGTGTGATTACTGATTAGTTTTTGTACGGGAGTCAACATCAATAAATCTTTTTCATCCAATAATGTGAGTCACTTCAACCTGACGGGAAGTCATATGAAACCAGTTTCAGTTGCCTGGGGAGTGCTATCTAACTAGTTTCAGTTGACTGTGGAGTGCTATCTAACTAGTTTCAATTGACTGGAGAGTGCTTTAAAACTAGTTTCAAGAGACTCCGGGAGTCATGTCTAGGGGGAATATCCTGAAACGTCTACACCGGCCCTACGAGGTGTTAGTCCTGCGGGGTCGTGTTGTGTGTCAAGGGTTGCGTGACATGGAACAAAATTGAAGTTTCTTGGAGAACCTTCTGCATTGCATATGTACCTAGAGTGTGTGTGCGGAGAGGGTACTCGTGTGTGTGTGTGTGTGTGTGTGTGTGTGTGTGTGTGTGTGTGTGTGTGTGTGTGTGTGTGTGCGTGTGTGTGTGTGTGTGTGTGTGTGTGTGTGTGTGTGTGTGTGTGTGTGTGTGTGTGTGTGTGTGTGTGTGACTTTCTATTTTATTGCATCCAATTTCTTCGTACATTTTTATAGCTCCATAAAACACTTAATGGCACCCCTTGCTTTCGTGTTTGCTATTCTCGCTTGACTTGACGCCTGCCTTTAGCTTATTTAACAGTCGTCACCTAAAAGAAAAATAAATCGTGGGGTTATTGAGACAGATGAATATCGTTAATGTATTAAATTCAGGACCAGTAAGTCTGCAACATTTGTAACTTTGATGACCTGCAACACTTTGATTTATTTTTTTTACTTTCTTTCACACCATCTGTCTTTCGTTTCTTTTAATCTTTACTCTTCTTTTCACAGCTGGAGTTAACTGACTGGCTGACTCCTAACCGTGTTCTCTCATCATTATCATTAATATTTTTACTCGTCCTATTAGTAATATTAGTAATGGTAGTAGTAGTAGTAGTAGTAGTAGTAATAGTAGTAGTAGTAGTAATAGTAGTTGTAGTAGTAGTAGTTCTGTTGTTGTTGATGCTGCTGGTGGTGTTATTTGTGTTGCGAATTGGAAGCTGGAGTGGGTATTGATACGAGGAAACACATTACCTGTCATTATCTGTCTATCTAACCATCTATATTGATCATCCTATTTGCGTGTGTGTGTAGGGGGGGGGGGAAGTGGGTGAATGACTGGGGGAATTAGTGTGGGGCCGTGTGGGGGTAGTGTATGGTTCCTCAGATTCCTTCTAGAGTAACTTTTTTTTTTACCTCTACTGATCGTCCTAAAATATCCAGGCTGTGATGTACTTTTTTATTCATTCTCATCTGTGCAGGATACCCTCGGCGCTGATAACGTGTTGAACTTGTTTAATTTACGTTTTCATCGGATGACCTTTTACCTTTGTGACTTGCCTCCTGACAATAATAACTCCCTTGACCCCGCTAACATTTCGGCAACCCGCGGAAACTAATACCAAGAGGTTATTGTGAGAGGAAGAAAAAAATATCCCTCTCTCGTTGGGGTTAGATATCGCGCGTTCTCCTTTTATTGTAGCGTTCTTGGCGGTGGGGAAGAAATAGCATTGTGATATTAAAAGACAAGGGACAAGGGAGCTTCGCCGTGTTCCCTGAATGAACGCTTCTCGCGGGTTCCATTAGAGTGGCAAACAGAAGCCACATTTTCGTTTCAAAGGAGAAAGACCCTCTCAGGCGCCCCTCCATTTAGCCGGCCGGAAGCTCCCCGGGGCCGTAATGGCTGGTGGCTCGTTCATCAGGCCATAACCTGCCGGGGCGGGCGGGGCATGACACCAGCAAACACGACACAATGGGGGGCCAGGCAGTGACGGAGCATTCCGCTTCAGGGGCGAGCAAGGCAATATTGTCCTCTTCTGGGGGAACGTCACACCGCACTTAGTCCAGCCTGCCAAGTGCCAAGTGTTCTCTCCGTCCAAAGGCACTCACTATGTAAGCCTCCGCCAGACGCCTCGAGTTGCCGTGTGTTCAGTCCCGCGGCCATGCTGAGGCTCGGGGCTGGTGTGGCTGATAAGCCTTAAAGGAGAGTGCATTAGTCCGGCTCTCAGCTAACACTTGACCTGTGGGATGCCTTCAGTTACAGTTGTCAAAGTATCTCCCTCACGTCCACCAAATATTGAAGGATAACATGAACTCTTGTGTTGAAAAGTTAAAGGCAAATAGATAACGTTAGTTGCTGCTGCCTCTTTCCTCTGATGACGTGGAAAAAAACGAGAAAAAAAGAAAATTGCAGATATTCCCAGCTCATTATCTGTATGGGAACGCTTGTTTATATGTCATTGACGTCATATGAAATAATTATTATGATCTTTGACGAGACAACGTGGTATCGGATAAAGTAAATCTATACGCAAATGGCTACACGTCTCTACAACGGTAATATATAGTGGTGTCATTTTTTACTTAAAGAAAACAAACAGGTTAAAGTCATGATAATTAAACTGTGTTAAGTTAGTGCACGATTTAAAGCAGACTAACTAATGGAGACTACTAAACATTTGTACCGTGTTTTTTTCTTTAATTTTCCGATCATGTATCACGGAAGAGCAACGCGTCTCATATTTTAAGGAAATTGTATTACAGGAAATCTTTCTTTGCAGGAAAATGAAGTGCATGGAGACCAAGAGACTGGTCAGAGATTAAAGCCGCAAGATATTTTTCACAATGCCCATACAAGAGTGAGTCAGACCCAGACCCAGATTCAGACGCGGACATAATGCACACAGACAGACCCCAAGCTTTTCAGTAATGTTGATATTTCTTTTGTTATCATTTTTGTGTTGCAGCTGTCACGATTCTTCCTGTCTGGCGTGCTAGCGTGTTTGTTCAATTTAATGTATTTGCAAAGTGTAGCGTATGTGCAGAATTCATTACTAGACTTTTACATATGATGGATGCGTATTTAAAATGATAAAACGGGTTCACTAACTGATTAAACTAATACCATCGATCACCATTGTCACCATCAGCACCACCACCACCACCATCACCACCACCACCACCACCCCTGCTCATACAAATAATATTAAAACCATCACCACCGCTTAATTTTGTTGCTGCTGCTTGTAATGTTTTACTGTTACTACTACTAATATAATAGAAATAATAATAATAATAATAATAATAATAATAATAATAACAACAAGAATAATACCTTTTACTTTCGATACTACATTCTGCTACAAACTCTACGCACCGCTGCTGACACTAGGTACTACTACTGAGCCTATAACGTACTACTGCTGATACTTGTACTAAAACTAATACTAATGATTATGATAATACTGTTGCGACGACTTCTGTTGCTGCTGCCGTTGTTTCTAGTGTTGCTTGAACTATAACTCTTTTTACTTCTGATTAAGCAGAAGGAAAGGACTCAAACGAAATATAAAAAACAATAATCGGAAAAAAATGTTCAGTAAAATGTTCACTACAATGCTCACTACAATGCCGGCCTCAGGCGACGTCACAGGCAGGCGAGCGGGGCAGGTGTATGCTGAACCAACAACATCGATTCAGCTTATCAATTAGTCTCGCTCTTCCTTTCTTTACAAAGCTCGAGTCATATAAAAAGAGATACACGGTGGACAACAGACGGTTCCAAAGGATAAGCCTGGCATCATCAGTTGTGTGAGAAGGGCAAAAGTATGGAGAATCTTCGCTTTTTTTTTTTTAGTGTACATTTGGAAACTCTGAAAATGTATTCTAAATCAGCAACAAAGGGTTTTCATGAACGAGTAGGAGGGAGTTCAAATCAATAATAACAATAACATCAATACCTACAATAACTAACAATACCATCAACAAGAACAGTAACAACAACAACAATAGTAAAAAGTGCAGCAACAACAACAAAAACAAGAGCATTGATTAGTAAAAAAATAAAAAATAGGCAGCAGAAACAAAATCACAGTAGTATATTCCTTCCACCCGGGCTGAAATAAATGTTTTAAAAATTGCCGTTTGGAATTTTCTGGCTTTTCAGTAAAACAAGAAAAATGCATCAGCGTAATGACTGCAGAAAAGACCGCCTCACTGCCAACCATTTTTGCCAATGAGACACCTTTTTCTAGAGGCGCCCGTGCACTCCATCATCATCCGCGGTGCCAAATCGATCCATCCATCACCCCCATCGCCACCGTCAATACACATAATGGCCGATGCCGGGAACTGATTATTGCGCAAGGATAAACATCAGCAGCTCGCCCATCGCTTCCGTCATTATTGTTATTAGCGTCGTTTTGTATTACGCGGCACTTGCTGTGTAGGCATTAGCAGTATTAGCAGTAGCCCGTTGTAGTTGTGGTAGTGATAGTTGTTGTAGTTTTGGTAGTATCTGTAGTGGTAGTGATAGTAGTACTTGTAGTGGTTTCATTGTTGTTGTTGATTTAGTAGTTGTTAAGTTAAGAATAATAGTTGGTATCAATATTTGACAGTATTAGTAATTATTATTGTAGTAGTAATGGCAGTATAGAAAGTAATAATCGTAGTAGTAGTGGTAGTAACAGCAACCGCAGTAATAGTACCACATTATCATTAGTAGTAATAGCAATAGTGGTAGTGGTGTTGGTAGTCATAGTAGTAGTAGTAGTGGTAGTGGTATTAGTAGTAGCTGTTTCTCTGGCGTTTTATTTTACTCGTGAATAACCTATGAGCAATATGTATTAGGGGCCAGGTAGCTAAGGCAGTCTGGTAATCGAGGAGGTAGTTAATTAATGAAAGGGTCGGTAGGCCGTGGCACAGGTACGGGAAAGGCTGGAAAGGCTGCGATGTTAGTGATAGTGGAAGAACGTAAAGGGTGGAGCGAGCAGGAGGTGGAACGGTGAAAGACTGATACGGTGGTTTGAAGTGGAAGTGGCTTAATGGGAAAATGTGATTATGTTGTGTCGATTTCGTGAATATATGATTATTTAGGTGGTGGTGCTGGTGGAGGTGATGGGGGTCATACTGGCGATGGTGATGAAAGTGGTGGTGGTGGGGATGTAGTGATTGGGATGGTGGTGGTGACTGTAGTGCTGATGGTGGGGGTTGATGGGACTGTCTGGTAGTGGTGGTGGTGTCTCATGGCAATGGTGGTAGTGGTGGTAGTGGTGCCCTCTGGTTGTGCTGGTGGTTTTGGTAGACTGGTAGTGATTGCTGTGGTGATATTGGAAATGTTTGCTGGTTGTGGTGGGGGTTGTAAGTGTGTTGGTGGTGTCTTCTTATTGTGGTGGTGATTGTGGGGGTGTCTATGGTGTTCTACATGGGCAAAGTAGAAGCAAGAACTCATATAAAACAACCCCATTTGTTTGCATAATAGATACAGTATTAGCGTATCACACACGCACACGCACACACACACACACACACACACACACACACACACACACACACACACACACACACACACACACACACACACACGTGCCCCCTTTTTTCTCAGATTTTCACCAAACTCCAAGTTAAGTTTCGCTAGCCAACATTTTCGTTTGACTAATTTGTTTTAGAGGCAATACCATGACATTTTATTTCATTGAACTTTCCGGGACAACGACCAAAGTCAATTATGGGCTGCAGTCTCTTCGTGCCTCTTTCTCTTGACAAATGAAAGTCAAACATTTCCCGAAGTTCAAATAGTTATTTCCTATCAGTGTGAAATTTACCTGAATCACAAACTCGGAAAATACGTCAAAATATGGCCTCATTTTAAGCTTTGGCATATGCAAGGAATTACGTCTTTGCTCATTTAACATTACCCTGGGGGACTTTGGTTTCCTTAGCTTCAAATGACAAAACCAACACGCAACAAAACCTCTTAACTGACCAAAAACAGAGAGAGAGAGAGAATAGGATAACATTTTTGTCTACCCAATTATCTCTTAACAAGGAGAGAGAGAGAGAGAGAAAAAAAAAACACAAGCATTTAATTATAATCTGTTGGAAAGCAGTGCCAAATAATTTCCCGTCAAAAAAAAGGAGACACGTCCACACTGAAATATTTCCTAATTTGGCCCCGTCTGTGTTTGTCGGTCCGGTCGCTTGCCTCTGTGTGTCCTTCGGCCTGTTAGTCTGATGCGGTGCAAGGCCGACGGCGGGCAGGAAATTACAGCCTTAAGCGACCACTCCCTATTTCATGTTCATTCATTAAGTCGTTTGGGGGTCCTGGACTCTAGATGCGCCACGCCCACGCCCATCACCCATAACAAACCCATCACTCATTTCAACTCTTCTTCCGCCTCCTCCCTTCGTTTTTTTCCAATATCTTTCTCTCTGTCATCCCCCTTCCCTTCCTTTTTTCTTTAGGGTTTCTTTTCCATCTATTCCCACAGCAACCCATCACTCTTTTAAACTCCTTTTTTTTCCCCTCCTCTCCCCTCTTCCGTTTCCTTTCTATATATTTCTCTGTCATTCCCCTTCCTTGCTTCTCTTTTTCTTTACTCCCTCTCTCACTCTCTCTCTCTCTCTTCCTCACCACGCCCCCACACCCATCACCATCACGCCTTAGCAATCTTTTCCTCTCCTCCCTCCCCCTCTCCTCCTCCTCCCCCGCCATTTCCTTCCTATATATGTCTGTCATGTCCTTCCTTCCTCTTCCCTTTCTTTAGACTCCCTTCACACCGATTACCCACCCGCCACCCACCCACCAATCACTCCTTTTTAAATCATTACTTTCTTCTCTCCTCCTTCGTTTTCTTTCTGCATTTCTCCCTCGGTCATTCCCTTCCTTCTATCTCCCTTTCTTTCGGCTCCTTTCCCTCCTCACCCATCACTTTAACTTTTTCCTCTGTTCTCTTTTATCTCGTTTTCTTTCTGTTGTTTTTCTTTCTCGGCGTCATTTTTCTTCCTTGCCTTTTTTCCTCTTCACGCCTCCCTCCTCTCGTTGCTCTCCATTACTATCTCTCATCCATACATTTACTTTTGTCCTTCATTTACTTCCCCAGGTTACTAATCTTCCTATGTATTTCTTCCTTACATCCTATCCACTGTTTTCCCCATACGCTCTATCCCTCCTATTGCATCTCCATCCCTCAAGCTTTCCGTATAATGGTGATGGTGGGGTGTTGAGTGCCTGAGGGAATGGACGAGGAGGGAGAGAGGTGATGGGAAGAGTATAGGGAGGAAAGCGATGGATATGGTCGAGGAGTATGGGAAGATCATGGCAGTAATGTTAGGCGAGGGTGTGAGAAGGAAGGGTTGGGTGAGGGGAGGTAAGGATATGAGGGAGGGAATGGGGACTACTTAGGGAATGGGGGATGGATCAATGTTTCCTCTTATTCCTCCTCAACGTACGTACCATTACTCTTCTGATTATCCCATTTCTTTTGCCCGTCACTCCCGTCCTCTTTCATCCCCACTATTTCCTTTGCTTATTTTTCCTTCCTCTTGCTCGTCTTTCCTTCCTTTTCCTTCTTTCCTTTATCCCTTCCTTACTTTACTTCTTTCTCCTTCCTTCCTTCCTTCTTTCCTTTTTCCTTCTCCTTCCCTCTTTGGCCATGTGTTCTAGAGCTCACCACCACCACCACAACCACCAACAACAACCAATTCTCCCATCCTCATTCCCTCTCCCTCACCATCTCTTCATCCCCACTCTTTATTTCTTTTCCCCTCTCTGGCCACATGTTCTAGCACTCACCACCGCCTAAACACAACCACCATCAACCACCTCCGTCACCCACGTCCTCACCACTTCCGCCATTTCATCACCACGCGCGCTGTTGAACATTTATTTTCCTTGCTTGTTTACTCTGTTTCTTCGTCCCTTGCATTCTCGTTCACATTTGAAACATTCTTTATCTTTTCTTTCCTCGTGTCTTTCCCGCGCGCAGAAAAACTTTCGCCTCCCCTCCTCTCTCTTGTCAACCTTCTTCATTTCTCATATATTTTACAACTCTGGGATTTTTCTGTTTACTGTTTCTTTCTCTTCGTTTTTTATCTGCTTGCCCTATTTCCGTCCCCTCCTAGTTTCCTTGTTTCCTTCCTTCCTTTTCTCCTGCCGCTGTTTTTTCTTTCCTTCCTCTGCCTTCTTTCCTTCTTTTTTTCTTTCTCCTTCCTCCCTTCTTTCCTTTTTCTTTATTCTTTCCTTCTCTTATTTGTTCTTCCTTTCTTCCTTATCATCTTCCCTCCTTCCATCCCTTCTTCCTTGTTATATTTCCTTCCCTTCTTCCTATCGTATTTTCCCCCATCCTCACTTTCTTACTTCCTTTAATCCTTTCTCTCTCTGTCCCTTCCTTCGTTCCTTCCTCCCATCTTTCCTTGCCCTCGTTCTTCCGCGGCCCTTCGCTTCCCTTCCTCTCTCTCTCTCTTCTTATTGTTGCATTTTTCTTTTACTTCTTTTTCCCCTCACGCACGTACCTATAAACATTAATTCTTTCATTTCCTCCCTCCTTTTTCCCGTCGTGAAAACCACAGGGGCGGAAAATTCGGAGATAAGTGAGGATTCCAGTTGCATTATCTTTTATTTACTGCGTTGGGGACAAATTCCGTCACCTTCCGAGGAGCTGGACCAGGGAACGCCCGCCTCCTGTACGTGCTGTGTGTCAGGTGATAAACCAGAGGGAAAACCGGGCGACAGTCTGATGCCGGAGTCTTAGTCTATTTCTATTCATTTCTCTGTATTTCACTCCTCGATTTCTCCGTTTATTTGGGGTTCTCAGCAACGAGGATTTTTTTTGGGGGGAGCTATTCTTTTTATCCTGCATGTGATGGCTAGTTTTGTTTTTGTTTCAGATCGTGAAGTATATTGGTGCGTGGGATTTATGTATTTTTCTTTTATTTTTCGTTTTGTTTTGTTTTCTTTTCCTCAAGGTAATGATGTTTGTGCAAAGGGAGGAAAGAAACTGTGAATGTTGGGATGCAAAACACACTTCAGACACACACGCACACACACAAACCCACGCATACACACACACACTTAACCCCCCCCCAAAAAAAAATAAAAAAAAAACACAAACACCAGGGCCACGCACACACAAACCCACTCACACAGATGCACAGGAAAACAAACACACACACACACACACACACACACACACACACACACACACACACACACACACACACACACACACACACACACACATGCACGCACCCAAAACACACACAAACACCAGGACCACTAAACAATGACGGGTCTCTTTTCCTCGCCCGCCTTGCCTGCCCGCTTTGCCAGTCCTCGGAGCCGCGTCGTCCACACACGGAATAATTAATCTGGGGACAGCACCGCCTCGGAAGGACAAGCGAAGTCTCCTTTATCCCTCGCTCGCCTTCCTCGCCTCCGCTCGTTACTGTACGTCGCGCATTTTCAACGAAGAACCAAAATAAGAAGGGAAACTAATACTAAGAACTTCCACATACGAACATTCCTTCCTCTCCCGCCCAGATAAAAGACGTTTCCTAAGTCCAACTCATCCTACTGACATCCGCTTACATTCGCCTTCTCCTCTTCTTCCTCTTCCTTTTTCCTCTTTCTCCTTTTCCTCACTCGTCCGGTTTCCATATTCCCTCCGCCCCCTGCAGTCATTCTCTCTCTCTCCTTCCTTCCTTCCTTCCTTCCCCGCAGATCTCTACCATTGTGGCTTCTTCTTCCTCCTTCTTCGTCCCGTTTTCCCCTTCTTCGTCTCCCTCCACGCCTGCCATCACTATAGCCGCCCTGTGTCTGCCTGCGATCCTGTGATTTCTTGTCTCTCCCTCTCGCTCCCCTTCTCCACATTTCCACACTAAATGGAATTGCATCTTCCTATTCCTTTTCTTTTCGCGTTTCTCGGATTTTTTTGCTCTCCCTTTTTCTTCGTCTTTGTTTGCCTTTGTATCTTTTCTTACTTTTATTCTTATGTTCCTCCTCCTCCTCCTCCTCCTCCTCCACCTCCTCCTCCGTATCCTTTTCCGCTTCAATTTTTCTTTCCCTTTGTACTTGTGATACAACAAAAGGACTGAATAATGCAACGTAAACACGCGAATACAATTTATCTCATTAATCCAAAACACACACACACACACACACACACACACACACACACACACACACACACACACACACACACACACACACACACACACACACACACACAACTGCCCCCCCTCCCACACACGCACACACATACTCAACCCCCTTCCCCTTCCTCCCCCCCCTCACGAACACGACCAGAAACTATCAATTTTACTTGCATTAAATTGAAGGACAGGGAAGCTGAGCAAACAGTCGCCTCTTGTCAAATATTGAGTACCTGTCTGAAGAAGGTGCCGAAGAAGGAAACTGATAAGAAGGAGGAGGAGCAGGAGGAGGGGGAGCAGGTGGCGGAGTAGGAGATGGAGGAGGAGGAGGAAGAAAAAGAAAAAGAAATGAAGAAGAAAAGATAAAAAACAAAGAGGAAGTGGGAGAGAAAAAGATGAAACTCAGGAATAGAATTATGAGAAGTAGGAGAGGAGGAGGAGGAGGAGGAATTGGAGAAAAAGAAATAGGAAAGAGAGTAAGAACAGAAAGGGGAAAAGAGAAGATGAAAAAAGATGAAAAAAATAGAAGTAGGAGGAGAAGGAGGAAGAGGACAAAGAAGTGTAGGAAGAAGAAGAAAAAGATAAGACACAAAGAAGAGAAAGAGAATAACAGAGTGAGGAAGAGAGAGGAAAAGAAATACAAAGAAAACGAAAAACAAGAAAGAGGAAAAGAAAAAACGAAACACCCGAGAAAAAGAAATATAGAAGTAAATAAAAAGTTGTTGTTTTTTGGGGCACTACTTCCCGGACACGCATTTGATATCCATTTAGACCCACGACTCGGCCCGCCTCAAGGCAAAATATATACCGAGAGACAAATTAGAATCTCGTTTCCATATAGATTACGCATTACCGGCTGATCGAACATGCAGCGCCTCGCCCGTTACTCCAAGGGGAAATTTATGCGCCACTCGAAGATGCGAAGGAGGGGCGCAAGAGCCTCGAGGACGTGTGAGCGGCGCCTTCGAGGGTCAGGGTCGCGCCTCGCCCTAATGCACGTCCTCGGGGGCGGATTATGGCGAAGGTGTTTTCGTGAATCTCTCTAAAACCATGATTCCTTCCCTCGAACCCCGGCACTCATCTACACACCCTCCCACACCCACATCCACCACCCTCCCACACACACACACACACACACACTCACGCATACACCTTCACACAGAGAATACCAAAACGTTACAAACAGCTTTATCCTTTTTGTAGCCTCTGAATATACAGACCGCAAAAGACAATCAATAAAGAAGCAAGGTCTTTATAAGTATTGATTGCCTAAAACCCGATACAACAAAATCACGTAAATCAACATAAAACTTCTTACAAAAATAGCAAGTAAGCATTGACTAGTAGTAGTAGGAAGAAGAGGAGGAAGAAGAAGAAAAAGCTAAGACACTAAGAGGGAAAAAGGAAGAACAGAGAGAGGAAAAGGATAAAGAAGAAAAAAGATAAATAAGAAGGAGGAAAAGAAAAGAGTGAATAATGAGGGTCGAAGAAAGTGGAGGAAGAAGACTAAGAGAAAACAAAAAAGAAGAGAGAGAAGAAAGAGAGAGAAGAAAAGAAGAACAGAGAAAAGGAAAGGAAGAAAGAGATAGAGGAACCTGAGGAACAGAAGAAGAGAAGAAGAGAAAAGATCAGACAGAGAGAGGGACGGGAAAAAGAGGAAGAGAGAGGAAAAGGATAAAGAAGAAAAACGATAAATAAGAAAGAGGAAAAGAAAAGACGAATCGAATGAGAACACGACTTGAAACATGAAATTCTACTAAAACTCTTTCCGTAAAACTTGCAAAATCCTTAACAAAAAAAATCCTTAAACTCGAATAAAAGGTGTTCACGCCAGCCAGTACACAGGGACGGAGGAAATATAACATGAGAGCGTTAGAAAATATCCAATAGCATCTCGGTTTTCCCTTTCATTAAACAAGAACTAAAACTCGACGCTATCCCCCACACACACACACACGCACACACACTCCTCCCCACGCGCGCACACACATACACACACGTTTTCCATCAGACATTTTTATTGTTTTTCCTTTATATGTAAAGCATTCGTTATTGATAGGACAAGTCTAGTTTAGGACGGCGCCTTTTATGTATTCTTTATATTATATTTATTATTTTCTAAAGTTAAGTACATTATATATACTACATACGTAAATGGGTACCAATAAAGTTTTCATTTCTGTTCACTTTACTTACCAGGCGATCTTTTTTTTTTAGTGTGTGTGTGTGTGTGTGTGTGTGTGTGTGTGTGTGTGTGTGTGTGTGTGTGTGTGTGTGTGTGTGTGTGTTGTAATAACGACTGCAAAGTTGACTGCATATTTCACAGTTGGGTTACGACATTCTGTTATTCGCTTAGCTTCAGATATTCTTTATCCACTAGAGTTTCCACCATTATCATGATGACATCGCTGTATTCCCGACGCGTCAGATCCAGCTTTCCTTACTTTACTCATAAACACTTCACACGCACGTTGGCGGGAATTGCATCTTTTTTCCTGTATCATATATCCTCGCCGCGCGTCACCCTCGCAAGCTTTCATAAACTTAGCCACGATAGCTTGCTCGCGGAGGTGTTTGATTCCCGCGTCCACTTCGTTATTCATCGTAATGCTATTTCACTCGTGTCTGGAGGCGGCCGTCGTCCCCTCCGCGAATATATCACAGACCGTTATTGGAGGAGTGATTGTGATCCCTCCCTCGGGCCAACTCCTGTCACCTTTCCCCTCCCGAACCCCAAATACACTTACAGTCCTCATCCCTGCCGGGCCTCACCCTTCCCTGCTCCTAGTCTCACTCCCTACGCTCACCCCTCTCGCACCCCACCGTACCACACTTACATCCTCATTCCTACCGGCCCCCAACCTTTTCCTTTCCTAAATCTCTTCACCCTTTCCTCCCCTCTTGTCACGACCCCTCTCGCACCCCATCCCAGCACGCTTCCGTTCCTCATCACTGCCCCCTCCCTTTCCCCTTCTTCCCCTTCCCCTCTCCTCATCTTTACACCCCATCTCGCCTCACTCCATCCAAACGAGCCTGTAGTGTCACTTATCCTCTTTTACCTTTCCGTGTTACACCGTTAGTACACTTTCTGACATGCTTTCCAGACCTCTACTCCGTTCTCTTCACCTCCACGCGAACCTCAACTCTCCTTTCCTCCCTTCCCTCCACCTCTCCACTCTTCCGCCACCTCACCTTCATCGCTCATCCTACCTTCTTCTCTCATATTTCCTCTCTAAATTTTCACACCCACCTTCCTTCCTTTCTTCCCTCCTCCCGCTCCGCCACACTCCCTCTCAGGCTCTCACCCAAGCATTTTTTTCCGGCCCACCGCTCTGCCCGCTTCTACATCTTGCCTAACTTTCACAGACTCGTTCACCGACACCCACAGCCACCTTACTTTACCTTCACGCTTACCTTTCATTACCTTCACTGAACCTAACCCACTACACAACCCTGTATTCATTTTGGTTCATCCATCTTCCTTTCCTTTCCTTCCTTTTGTCTTTCCTCAGGCTTTCTTTCTTTCCCTCCCTCTCTCACTCACTCATGCACGCAATCACTCACCACCTTGCATCCACGTTGGGTCATCCACCTCTCTGCTTGTGCCTTCCTTCTCTTCTTCTTTGTTTTCGTCTTTCCTCAGGCACGCTTTCTCTCATTCACTTACTCACTCACTACCCTGCATCTACCTTACTTCATCTACCTCTCTACCTTCCTTTCCCTCCTTCCTTGCTTTCCTCTTTCCTCAGCCACTCTTTCTCTCCTCCAGACCTTCCATCACCCACCACTTCCCACCACCTTCCATCAAAGTCGCCCAATTACCGGGTGGACAACAATCATTTTTCCCAGATTAGAGTAATGAGCTAAGTTCGAAGGGGTGGGCGGCGGGTCCTCCTCCTCCTCCTCCTAGTCTGATGTGGCGGTCTGTTTGCTCAGCCACCGCGCGGTTATTTATCACGCGTCTTGTCCGGAGAGCACCATCACTTTTGCTGTAGTTTTTTTCCTCGCTTATCCTATTGATTTCACGTTTGTTTTCAGTATGTAGTTCGGTGAGGGGATGCGCGTAGTGGTTGAGGTGTTGGGTGAAAATAGTTGGCTCAATGTCAAGTCTAGAGTGTGTTTGACATATTGATTGAGGTGTAACGATTATGATTATGTGAAAAATTAGGAGAAAGAAAAAGGTAGCTTACGGAATAATGCCCTTAGAGAGAGAGAGAGAGAGAGAGAAGAAGCAGCATAAAAAGCATTAATTACGTGTAGGCGCTTGTTGGTGGGTGTCACGAAGCCATTTCTCTCTCTCTCTCTCTCTCTCTCTCTCTCTCTCTCTCTCTCTCTTCCTCTTTTCCTAGTTTTCCACATTCACCTTTCCTTTTCCTCCCCACGTCTTCTTTCCTTCATCGTTTTCCCTTCCTCCCTAACTTTTTCTCCCTCTTTCTCCCTCTTCCTCTTCCGTAGTTTCCTTCATACCTCCTTTCATCTTTCTCCCGTTACCCTCTTTTTCCCCTCACGCCCTCCTCCCTGTCTTTCTCTCCCTCTTTCTTTCTCTCCCCTTCTTCTTTCTCTAGTTTCCTCCCTCCATTCATCATTCGTTTTCTCCTCACGTCCTCCTTCCCTCACCTTCTCTTCCTCCCTCTCTCTCCCTCATTCTCTTTCTCCCTCTTCCTCTCTCCCTCTCCGGTGCCGTAAAAAAGGGGCCCAAAATGTCGACTAATGAGCCCCTTGACTGATTGGGGCAGCCGAGGCCTTGACGTCTGCCGGCAAGTTTTTGGGCGCGTCGTAAAAAGCGAGAAGAGTCGATTATAAACTCATATCGCGATGCAATAGTCTCGCTCCTCGCCAGGCCTGCGGGAGGCGCTGACGGAGGAGGAGGAGGAGGAGGGAGGGAGGGAAAGAAGCAAGTGAGAAGGAATGGATGTAAGTTGCTCAAAGGGAAGAATATGTAAAGCAAGACTTTTATCATTATTATTTACTTTACTCTCTTCATTCTTATTCTCAGTAGTAGTAGTGGTCGTGGTAGTGGTGGTAGTAGTGTAACATTTATCAGGCGTGTATTTTCTCAATTTATAATGTACCTGCGAGTTTCTAGTTTCAATTTGACATATCCGTTTCATATCACACCAGTTTTAGTGCTTCGTTTCTCTTTCAGTTATCCCTTTATATAAATAGGATTGGCGTATATTTTCCATTTCCAACTTCGCCCGTAAAAAAAAATATGTATATGAAAGAGAGCCATGTGTGTGTGTGTGTGTGTGTGTGTGTGTGTGTGTGTGTGTGTGTGTGTGTGTGTGCAGTTGGCTGTATGTTATTTTCGGACTGAAGATTAAAACATTCTTCATAAACCATTTTTAGGCTGATCAGAGACTGGCATGAACCATTAACTCGGAGATGGATGGCCGCTGCATTGAAGGCACTTTAGAGGGGCGAGAAAGCTTTGTTATTCTCCTCTGAAAGCTTCGAGACGGATTGTTATGTCCCGCTCACGGCCCGGGGGTGGGGGATGGGGGGGGTGGGGGGGCGTGTGGGCAGCGCTGAAACATTTTGTAGGCGATGACACCCTCGAGACGAACCTTCACTTACGTGCGCCGTTTACGAAATGGATGACCCCGCTAGTGGTCTGTGGTGCAGGTGGAAAATAAGATAAACGTAAAATTGGAGGCATCCGCTAAGCTCCGCGTGGCCTCTGTGCTCATCTCCGTCTCAGTGGTCCTTTACACCTCTGCCAGATTATCGTACTCAGAGCATCAGATTGACCGGTTTCTGACCCATAACTATTGCCAAGAAACACCAGTAATTAACCATTTTACTGTTATTGGGGTGGAGGAGACAGTTGTTTGGTCGGAACTCGGCAAATATAAGAGCCTTAGTACGACAGTCTGGCAACGTTGGACTCCTTTAGCTTTTGGTGCGGTAACTCTCCTATCTCCGGGACACAGAGCAAGGGTGGCATCCGGGTTACCACAGCTTACCTTCTCCAGGCTTCCATAGATACCCATTTATCGGCCATCCCGGAAAGGAAGATGAACAGCTAGGTGGTAAGACTATCATTAACAAGAAGAAGAAAAAGAAGAAAACGATAAAAAAAAGATTGAGAATAGTAATAATAGTTTGACCCTTTTCCTTTACCTGTCATAAAAACGGTAATAATAGGAAGGAGGAAAAGACGAAAGATCATTTCTTCTATTATTATTATCACTTTCATTACCATACCAGTACTTCCCTGTCAACCTCATTAGCCACGAAACATCATTATCGGGAAGAAGAAAAACTCGTATCGCTCATGTCTCGGCGTCACATTTATATATATTCGTCTGGCATTCCCTCCTTCCGTACTTCCCGATCCCTTCCTCGCAGCGGCAGTTTTTATTTTCTTATTTCTTTATCGATACGTTTTTGTTTTTTTCCCGAGCATCCCACTTTCCTCATCATCGCCTCCGCCGTGAAAAATCGAGGTATGTAAGAGATTGAGGAAAAAAGGGCAAGGCGGCACTCGTTCCCTTCCCCCTTCGGTTCTTGCTATAATGGCGCTAATTATATTCAACTTTAAGGCCGGAGCGAGCATCTTTTATCACTTCACCAATGCGGGGGACTCTAATGAGATTCTGATGACCAATAGAGTCCTTTCCTGGCGACTGTTGTAGGTGGTGATGAGCCTGTGTGACTTTCTCTCTCTCTCTCTCTCTCTCTCTCTCTCGCTCTCGCTCTCTCTCTCTCTCTCTCTCTCTCTCTCTCTCTCTCTCTCTCTCTCTCTCTCTCTCTCTCTCTCTCTCTCTCTCTCTCTCTCTCTCTCTCTCTCTCTCTCTCTCTCTCTCTCTCTCTCTCTCTCTCTCTCTCTCTCTCTCTCTCTCTCTCTCTCTCTCTCTCTCTCTCTCTCTCTCATAAAATTGTTTATGATCGATGACACTTTGCGAACGAGGTACAATGGCACAAAACTCATATGTAGACAAGTAAATTCAGACTGTACCAAACTTTTCTTCACCAACGTTGTAGTGCGAGAATGGAATAAGCTCCCACCATCAGTGGTCCAGTGTAACACGATTGACTCCTTTAAAAACAAGCTCGACCGTCACTTCCTTGAACTTAATATTAACTAGAGTAGAAAAGCAACGTTTTGGAGCCATCTGATTAATGTAAAATCACTTAGGTTTAAGGACAGATCACCTAGTCTGGACCATGGGGTCTGTGTGGTCTGATTTTCTATGTAAATCTATGAAAATCTCTCTCTCTCTCTCTCTCTCTCTCTCTCTCTCTCTCTCTCTCTCTCTCTCTCTCTCTCTCTCTCTCTCTCTCTCTCTCTCTCTCTCTCTCTCTCTCTCTCTCTCTCTCTCTCTCTCTCTCTCTCTCTCTCTCTCTCTCTCTCTCTCTCTCTCTCTCTCTCTCTCTCTCTCTCTCTCTCTCTCTCATAAAAAGATAATCCTCTTACTAGACAGCTAACCTTTACATGATATATACGATACGATATTAAAAATCACTTGTAATTTTAGTTCTTTTTTAAACTTCACGGAAATCATAAATGAGCAAAGAATCCGCGGCCAAATCAAAAGACATCTCTGTATTTTTATTTCTCATGTTCTCTGAAGAGGATCTGATAGTCTGGCCTCAAAGCGAGCACGAAATAGAAAAAAAGGCGGAGGAAAGGGAAGAGGAAAGGAGGAAAAGGAGGAAAGAGGTCAATTGGAGGAAAAACGGCATAATCCAGAAGTGTTACATCGACCTGACTTTTCATGTTTATGCTCCTTGAGTGAGACATAAGGAGGAGGAGGAGGAGGGAAGGCAAAGGGGAGGTAGAGGGAGAAAGACAAAGGAGGGCAGGGAGGAATGGAAGCAGGGAGGGGGAGAAAGAAGGAGGAAGGAAGAGGATTAAAAGGGTATGAGGGGAGGAAGAAATGGGAACAGGAAGGGGAAGAAAGAAATAGGAGAGGGAGGTATGGGTTAGGGAGAGGGGAGAAAGGAGCAGGAAGATGGGTAGGAATGGGACGAAGAACGAAGAGAAAGGAACAGGAGGAGAGGGAAAGTAAATGGGTGGGGAGAGGGAGAAAGTAGCAGGGAGATGGGGAGAGAGAAAGTAGCTGAGGGATGGGAGGTATAGGTGGGAAGGGGGAGCAGAAAAGAACAGGTGGGGAGGTTATGGCCGGGGAGGAGGAGGAGAAAGAGGTGGGGAGTGGGGAGTGAACGTGCTGGATCACTGACGAGGTATATCGCTTGTGGACTCGAAGTGGGGCGTGGGAGGTGGCTGGTCGATTGTGTACATTTTTTCGCCGGCGTAGCATTTTTTTTTTTTCTCGCGTCGTTTCTGCAACACGGTGATAATAATTAGTGGCGTGTGCGTGCAGTGTTTGTCGGTGCTCGCGGTGGAAGTGCACCTGTGTATGTATAATTGGTGGAAGTAATGAGAAACAGCGAGTAACATGTGCCCTTGGCGCTGCATGGTCTCCCCTTCCCTTCCCTTCCCTTCCCTTCCCTTACCTTCCCTTTTCTTTCCTTTTCTTTCCTTTTCTTTCCTTCCCTTCCCTTCCCTTCCCTCCCATTTCCTTTTCTTTTCTTTTCTTTTCTTTTTTCTTTTCTTTTCTTTTCTTTTCTTTTCTTTTCTTTTCTTTTCTTTTCTTTTCTTGTCTTGTCTTGTCTTGTCTTGTCTTGTCTTGTCTTGTCTTGTCTTGTCTTGTCTTGTCTTGTCTTGTCTTGTCTTGTCTTGTCTTGTCTTGTCTTGTCTTGTCTTGTCTTGTCTTGTCTTTCCTTTCCTCGCTGTCCCTATCGTTCTCTTCTTATCTTCCCTTCTCTCCTCCCTCCTTCATTGTCCCTTCCTTATTCACCCTTCCTCTGCAACCTCTCATAGTCTCCCTTATTTGTCATTCCCCTTCCCTCCCCTTCTTTCCCCTTTCCTTCCCCTCCTTTCCTTGCCTCGCTGTTCCTCTTGTCTTCAATTTTTCCTTTCTCTTCCTTCCTTATCGTCCCTTCCTTATCCACCCTTCCTCTACATACCTCTCTTCGTCTCCTTCATTATACATTCCCCTTCCCCTCTCTCCCCTTCCCTTCCTTTCCTTGTGTCGGTATCCCTCTCGTTTTCTTAGCTTCCCTTTTCTTCTCCCTTCCTCTTTGTCCCTTCCCTTCTTCACCCTTCCTTCCTCTACATACCTCTCTTAGTTTCCTTTACTTTGCATTCCTCCTTTCCCTTCCTTTCTGTTCCTTGCCTTCTGAAGCCTCCCCTCTCCTCCAACTGTCCTCCTTTTTTACTTTATTTTTACTCCGATTTATAGTTTTCTTTCCTTGTTCCTTGTCCCTTCCTTTTAGCCCCCTTCCCTTCTTCCTCCCTTGCTATGCCTTCCTCTAGCCTTCCCTCCGGTCTTCCTTGCGGTCCTCTCTCCCTATCCCTTTCTCTCTCTCCCTTGATATTATTCCTTCGTTTAGCGCCCCTATCTCTCCCTTGTTCTGGTCCCTTTCTCTTACTGCCCTCGTAACACTGCGATAGTTGTCCTTGCAATACTTATCCGTGCAATACCTTTCCTAATAATTAACCATCGGCTCCCTCTGTTTGCCTTGCCGTGAATCCATTTTTTTTCTGTTCCTTCTATTCCCTTTGCAGTTCCCTTTCCTTTTATATCATTCCAGTTGTTCCCTCCCTCAAATCCCCTCCCCTCCATGTTTCTCTTTTCCCTTTCCTTCCCCTCTGTTTCTTCCTTCCCCTTCCATTCCATATCCCTTTTCATTCCCCTTCCTTCCCCTCTCCCTCTTTATTCCCCTTCCTTTCCCCATTTAATCCCCTTCCCTCTTCTCTTCCTCTTTATTCTCCTTCCTTCCCCTCTACTTCTATTCCCCTTCTTCCCCCCCTCTGCCTCTCCATTCTCTTTCCTTCCCCATTGCTTTTTCTTCCCTCCTCCATTCAATCCCCTTCCTTCCCCTCTCCCTTTCATTCCCCTTCCTTTCCCCATCCACTTTCCTTTCCCATTGCTTCCCCTTCCCTCCCCCAGTCAGTCCCCTTCCTTCCCCTCTCCCTTTCATTCCCCTTCCTTTCCCCATCCTTGCATTACCTTGTTCTGATGGTCCTCTCGTTGTGAGCTTCCTTGATGGATATTTTCGCTCATTAGCTCCGGGAAATGAGTCATGACGGGAGAACATGAACTGCCGGACCTTCTCTCGCTGCCGGCACTACAAGGTCCAGCGCGCGCCGCGGGGACCCGGAAGAAAACGTAATGTTGAGCCTCGCAGACTAAAGGACGTTTGCTGTTTTAGGAGTTAAGATGGAAAGCCTTAGATTGCCCCAGTGAGTCTAATGAATAACAAATATGTGACAGAGAATGTAACAAGAGAAGTTTTATTTTTACTTACGTTCACTGTACATTTTATTTTCTGCCCCGTTCACTTTTCTCCTGAGAGCTTCCATTCACTCGCCGCTCGCCGTGAATTACTTAGCAGATGGAGTTAATGAAAACCTAATACACCGTCTTTAAAAGTATCCTTTTTATGTTTCCTTATCTATGATGAAGCCGTTGTGAGGAAACCACTTGACCATTCATTGAGCTATTCACGGAGTTGCTAAAAATATTACCTTTTTTTTAAATGCATCATGAATAATTTATTTTTGAGCTTAAATTAAGTGGGGAAACTATTGTTGTCGACTAACTATATCGCGTATATGTGGATATCAAATATTCAGAAGCATTTTTAGTATTGTAATTCCTCTTTGAAGTTTCTTTCGTTTTGATTGTTGCTGGGCATGTTACTTTCCTTTTACACGAATGGAAATTAAATTACGTCATGGTCAAGTACTGCGATTAGAAATAGGTTTAGATTAACCATTTCACACAGATAAGCATGCCATAGAATGTTCTATGCAAGCGTTTTAGAAACTGCGATTTAACGAAAGATTGCATGATTTCCTAAGTATGTGCAGTATGAAGATGTAATTCCTACTTTAGCACCGTAGAATATGAAAATTGATAATAAATTTTCACTGGTTTAAAACAAATTTCAAGTCACTCTGATAATGTTGTCTTTACAAGGATTCCGAGTTCTAAGAAATGGAAGTGCTAGTCACTAAAGATAATAAATAAACAATAGGACTTTTAAAACGATGCAGTTAGTAGGTTTATGCGAGTAGAACGGCGACGACGACGACAGGGATGAAGATAGAGACGAGAATGACGAAGACAAGGATATTCGATAGTTGTTGTTTTTTCAATAATGTCGTTCATTAAGCTCCGCCCCCTGTACCCCCCGCCCCTCAGCCCCCGGCGTGGAGCGAAGGTCTCTCCCCGGGCACGAGTCACTACAAGGAAATAAATTGCTCCGCGGGGGTGCTCGTGGTGGCTGGCGGCCGTCATCGAGGGAGGTGAAGGAGGGAGGGTGAAGGAGGGAGGGAAGGAAGGAGGGAAGGGGGGAGGGCAAAAGTGGAGGACGAGGTGCTGGTGGTGTTGGTAAAAAGAAGGTTGGGAAAATTTGCACCTAAAAATTTAATAGCTTTAAAACGATCCATTTTAATAATAATATACACTTTATAACTGAGCCATTGCTAGTATAAGAGGGTTGTAGGAAGCACCTAGACTATTCACTTTTATGACCGACATCTAGCTGCAGCGATGAGGATGTGGGTAAGTTACATGACGTTCAGCAAGTCACGAACATTATACTGTGATCAAGGTTGTTTTTTATTGCAAAAGTAAAGAAAATAGTCGGAGAAATCGCTGCTGTGAATCGTGACGTACATTTCAGAAACAAAAATTCACAGCACACACATACATACATACATACATACATACATACATACATACATACATACATACATTCAAACATAAGTGTGTGTGTGTGTGTGTGTGTGTGTGTGTGTGTGTGTGTGTGTGTGTGTGTGTGTCGACATACATATAAACAGTATTTTCCTCTATGTGCCTAACGAGCCGGGTTTCTGTTATTGCCACACACGGTTGCCTGACGGATTTCCCAACATTGATCCCGTGAATCGTCTGACATCAGGATTTCTGTATCGCTGGACGGTGCGAGTTGCCTTACACTGTTTCATCACTACCAGGAATGGAGACTTTTGGGGACAGCAGCAGCAGCTTCCTCCGGCCTCATCCCCCTGGGTCAAGCGTTTGCTGCACGTATTCCCACCTCACAACGCAGCGGTAGGAGGACGACCGGCGTATTGTAGCCTCCGGAGTGCTGTTATGAGAGTCGTAGCGGCAATGTTTATAACGTCGACGTGTGAAATTAATGTTTAGCGAGTTCAGAACCATAAAAAGTGCTTTGCTGCTTTATTAATGTGCAATGTATTACAGCGTTACATTAATCTGTTGCACAAGAAACATAATATAGAATCGTTACGAGCAAACTGTCTTCACTTGTTCATGAAAGCGCAATGTTAGCAGATTAATAAAGTATGTGACATTCGGTAAAGATTAAATACTTATACATGTGTTTATTCATCTATCGGTATCATGCATCCTTCTACCTTTCCTTGTCTCTATCTGTATTTGTGTTTATGTCTATGTGTGTACAGTAAGTGTGTGTGTGTGTGGGAAGGGAATGAGGGGAGGGATGAGAAGGGTATGAGGAAAGATGAAGATGGGAAGAGGGGACGCAAAAGAACAAGGAGGAGGAGGAGGAGGAGGAGGGGGCATAAGGAGGATAATGAGAAACTTAGAGTAATACGTAGAAATACCGTGAGTTGCTTAATGCGGACAGAGGTGCTTGTCGAAGGAGAGGAGCACTTGAAAAGAATGAAGAGGAACGGAGGAGATAAGGCGGAAGAGGAGGAGGAGGAGGAGGAGGAGGGAGAAGCAGAGCAATGTTTCACTCTAAGACAGAGGATGAAAGTCGGCAATGTTTCAGTTTCAGTTGTCGTTTACCAGTTTTTCCGCCCGTTTCCTTCATCCCTCTGTTCGGTGCAGCCTCTTAACCATAATCCTGTCTTCGCTTTTCCATCATTTCTTCTTTTATAACCAAATGAAGAACACCTTTGTCCCCTGCCTTCCTCTACTGTCCATATTTCTTCTTCTACTCCTTTATTCCTGTGTTTTTTTTGTTTCATTCGTACTTTTTTCATTTTTCTTTTACCCTTCTATAGGCAGTCATTATTTGTATCTCGTAAACATGTCCATTCTCGTTAGTCCTTCGTCTACCCCTCTATCGCCATGTTTTACCGTCTTTTCTTTTAACTTATCTTCCTTCTTTCACCTTAATGGTCCCTTTACCTACATAGCTCCCATTTATATCGAAACCTTCTCTGTCTTGCCTCCATCCACCCTGCCCGGCGCTGTCTTCCAACGCTACTCTCGTTTAATAACAGAAATCGCCTTACCTCGTCTCTCAAAAGCCAAGAATGAGGCACAGCGATACTTAGTTCGGCTTAGAAAGTGCAGTTCGCGTCTTCATAATCTTTTGAGCAACTCTTACGAGCAGCCTCCCCGCAATATCGTCCTCCCGCGCAGCGTCAGCGGAGTCAAAGGCTTCACAACCCACTCGTCTTGGTATCGTCTTTTCTGTTATCCTCTTCATCTTGCTCTTTTCATAACTGTAAAGAAGAGAGAGAATATTCAACGAGCACACTCGCGTCTCAACTGTGCCACTTCCCAGGACTGCTTTAGCGACCCCCGCTTTCACCTAATTTCCACGGGCATTTCGCTGTGAAGTTACAAAATCATGAAGTGGATAGCTGCCTGCCTTCCTGCCTGCTTCCGGCTTACGATTTTTCATTCGTTAAGTGCTTTCTTATCTCTTACGTAAACACTTGATGTACCTAAATGAAAAGGCTCGTTCCTTAATAAGAAACTTTTAACATGGAATATTTATAGCCACGACCTCTTTCGCTTAAATATATAGCGCTCGGGATGAATAATCACCTCTCCCGGCTTGGTTAATATTTAGGTAAGGCTTACAGTAATTACAGGTAGGAGGGCAGGTGCTGTTGATTGGCAAAACGTGACGATTAGGAGTCAGCCAGGTGAGTCACGCGGCCCAAGGGATATGCAAATTCCGTGAACGGGAGGAGGTAACAGGTAAAGGGGAAGGGGAAAGGTGATTATGGGAGCGGAGACTGACGTATGGGGAGGGTGAGGGGCGGGCCGGCAGCTGCAGGGACAGAAGGGGCGGACGGATTAGCTCTCCTCGTCTTGTTTTGCTGTTATGAAGAGCCGGAGAATCGATATCCCGCGGTAATGAACGACATGAGAACACCTGGTCACTAACAAACAGGCCTTCCATCTTGCTCAACCCCTACTTCCTCCCACTCCACCCCCGCGTCTCACCCTCCGAACCCCTTCCTTACCCCCTTCCCTTCCCTCCCCCGCCACACTCCGCACACGGCAGATACTCATTATTGGAATATTTTGGGCTTTTTGTTTGTTATTCTCTTATTTCCTTTTACTCCCTCCCTCTCCGTTTCCCGCCCCACCCACCCACCTTCCTGCCGTCCCTTCCTGCCTCCTCCCCGCCCTTTCTCCCTCCCTCTCGTTCGCTCCTGGCCCTAATCACTTACCTCTTGGCCCACGCAGACCGATCCGTAAATTGGCCTTGAACATGTGAGCTTTTCCGTGGCCGCTTCGCTCTGTCTTTCCGAGTCTGACTTCTTCCCAATTTGGAGTTTCTTGTTTTTCAGGGATTTTCAGTGTTTATTTGTTCAGGATCTTACGGTTTCATTATTCTGTTTGTCATTATCTTCCCCCCCCTTCCCCTCTTTCCTCTCTTTCGGACACCTCCTTGGATTCTTTTTTAGGAGCAGCGGGTAGCGGGCTTTTTTTTTATTATTGTTTCCTTTTTTAGTGCCCTTGAGCTGTCTCCTTTGTTGTAAAAAAAAAAAAGCCTGTCGATGTTCTAGTTAGTTCTCAGGCATTTTCAGAGTTATTTTGTTCAAGATTTTACCATTTCATTAGTCTGTTTGTCATTATTTCTTCCCCCTCAGCCTCTCGACGTTCTTCTAGTCAACTACATAACATCATCTGGTCACGTTTTCCTTTATATTTTTAGTTACCTCCCCTGACAAGCCAACTAACTACCCGTACATAAATCAATCACCTTTACTAACACGATCTGATAGGTGTATAGTGAGTCACCTCTCTTCCTAAGCCTAATACTACCTTACCTGCTCCCCACTAACTAATCTTTCTTTCACTCGTGTGTCTGTGTTCATTGATCGGTTTGGTGTCGTAATCTGGCATCGAGGAAAACAGTATAAAGGTGAAAAGTGGTTATAAGAATCTCCTTAGACTTAAAATTAAATACTTAACTCATGTGCCAACTTTGCGACACCATGAAATGTCACCCGAGTCGTGAATACCAAGGCATATCATCAATAAGTGAAAAGGTCAAAAAATGAACAAAAGTCACTCACGGTCGGACTTCTCACGCCCCACGAATCTTTGCAGCAACAGATCGGCATGTACATTTTATCCCATACGGGGTGAATGAAACCTTGTACTGTGCTATCAGAGGACCGCATTACGACTTATAGTGTGCAAATCTTTCCACCTATACATCTGAAAGAACATTTTCTCGTAAACAAGGTGAAAGAAACCCTGAGTATACTGTACGATTTGATGTCAGAAATTCAGTGCAAGAGGAATGGTAAGGCATTGAGTGAGTCCTCGTCCAGTTTCATATCAACACATTACACGTACCATAGTCCATTAACCAGAAACCCCTCGCCACTACGCTGTTCCCCGTTACATATTGATCCCGCAGTTCCCTCGCCACGACTTAAGCTCAGTAGAAGAGGAATGGGAAGGCAGGTAGTGAGTCCTCGTGCTAAGCTCAATAGAAGAGGAATGGAAAGGCATGTAGTGAGTCCTCGTGCTCTTTTCTATCAACAGACTGGAATGCACGTTATACCATAGAGAAAATTAACCTGAAAACCCTATAGCCACATGTGCAGCCCTCCGGTCCCTCGCCGCGACTTAAGCTCAGGAGACGAGAAATTAGAAGGCATTTAGAGAGTCTTCGTGAACTTTTCTATCAACACACTGGAAGTCATGTTATACTATAGTGAGTGAACCTGAAAACCCCCGGCCAGCGCACTGTTCCCCGTGACAACGTGCAGCCCGCAGCCCCTCGCTCGCGGCCCCTCGCTGGCTTGGCTCTACGTAATGAAAGGAAATGTGTAATTATTAAAACGTGTGTTACGCGGATTAATACAGAGAACAATGTAGATAATGTTTTTCATCCCGGTCTCGTGCCGGACAATGGAGGCGGACGCGCGGGCAATATTGTTGCAGTACGAACAAACAAACGGAGAAATGATAGCATGGACACACACACACACACACACACACACACACACACACACACACACACACACACACACACACGTAAGTACATTTGCCCTAAGCGTTGGACTCTTTTTTTTTTTGCATTAGTCGCTTGTGACTGTGTGTGTGTGTGTGTGTGTGTGTGCGTGTGCGTGTGCGTGTGCGTGTGTGTGTGTACGTGGCCCGCGTTTACCCATTATCCTCCTAAAGTCACCGAATAAGGTTACGTGACCAACGGGTTAAACTTTAAAGGTTGCGCATTGAAAACATTCCTGTGTGTGTGTGTGTGTGTGTGTGTGTGTGTGTGTGTGTGTGTGTGTGTGTGTGTGTGTGTGTGTATATATAAACTTTTTTTCATTTCTGTCACTCAGTAAAAAAGTCCACTCGATTCACTACCTCGAAAAACAATGTCACAGAAAACTTTTGTGGGAATACCTGAGCCGGTCACTCTTCCTCATTATTGTCATTACTGATCTGTTGAAAGAAAATCAGAAAAAAAGAAACAGCTTATACCTTTTTTTTCTATCTCAGCGTTAAGCCATAATACCGAGCAGCATATAGTATAGTAAAATATATCGTAAAAAGTATAATTCTTGTATATTAGTGTGATTTGGAATTTCTTATCTATTTCCCTACAGGATTGTTACTTAATGGTCGACTTTTATTTCCTGCGATAGTTTTCTTCACATCACCTAACCTTCCCTCCCTTGCGAATTACTCGAGTTATCTTCATTCACCTTTTTTTTTTTATTTATCTATTTATTTATTCATATATTTCCCTACATAACCCTTACGCTATACTCAACCTTCATTCCCTTGAGAGTTTTCTTCACTTGACCTAAACCTCCCTTCCTTGCGATTGACTCGAGTTTACATTCATTCACCTCCGCGTCCCCTCCATGGACAGGCCACAGACCGCGCGGGGCACCAGGTGGGCCGCGCAATCAGGTGACACTAACGCTGGTGTGATCGATCGACTCATTGGTCTCCCGGTGGTCAATAGTGATTAGCTGCCAGAGATAATGATACAGCGGTCCCAATGAGAGAGAAAGAGAGAGAGAGAGAGAGAGAGAGAGAGAGAGAGAGAGAGAGAGAGAAGAGAGACAGAGTGAGTGCAGAGGAAGCATGTTTTCTAGGAAGTGCCTTTAGTTTGCTGGCCAATTGTCGGCGTAACAAAGAACCACTTGTGATCAGTTCCTGGAAGCGCCGCCGCGACACAATTAGTCAAGTGGAACAGGACGCGAAGGAGGTAGATCGAAAGGAGAAAATGAGGGAAAAACAGAATAAAGAAGAAACGGCAGAAAAACGAAGAAAAAACATAGGAGAACGAGACAAAAACGATAGAAAAAGTGGAAATGGAGGAAGAAAGAGATATAGAAGCAGGAAAAAGGTCCATTTAGAGTAGTAATAGCAGGAAGAGACGATAGCAGGAAAAGGCGGAGCGGAGGAAGGAAGAACTGGTAGAATGGCAGCGTAGGAGAAATGAACTAATTACACTGATTTAAATAAGACAGTAATGGAGTGGACTAAGCAACTTTGGATTACTGTTCTTAGGGTTGGGGACCGGGAGACAAGACGAATGCGCGGGAAGCTTATGGCGCGGTGCTGGGAATACCCTGCGTG
The DNA here is from genome assembly GCF_024679095.1 of Eriocheir sinensis. NCBI lineage: Eukaryota > Metazoa > Arthropoda > Malacostraca > Decapoda > Varunidae > Eriocheir > Eriocheir sinensis. The sequence goes on along the minus strand of NC_066509.1, from coordinate 5,951,377 downwards.
TGGGGGACCGAAGGGCGTTTTTATCTCCTTCCCCGAGCAATGTCGTGTCGGAGACCATAACGGGAAACCAAGATAATCCTTCGGGGGATCAGAGAACGAAGTGAAATTAGAAGAAAACTGGAAAATGAGCGGGGAACCAAGTCATCCATTCTCCCCCCTAACGGCAGAGGTGAGCGAACTAATATGCACCGCGAACGCACCACCTGGTCGGGTCAAAGCCGGAGGGAGGGAGGGGGACGAGGGGAGGGGGAGGGGGTTAGAAGGGGTCCCGATGCACTCCCTCCGGTATCTAATTTATTGGCGCACGTGTTGAGGATCATAACTTGATACCTGTAATTTTTTTATATCCTTCTATAGATTACACGGAATGTCTCTTTTATACCTTATGCAGGGACGGAAAAATGGCAACGGGCCTCATCAAATTTTAACGGGGAATTATAGAGCTAGAAGGTGTTTTGTCGCGTCCTTCTGTCCGAGTAGATGTGTGGAATATACATACACGTCTGAAGGAGTAATGATGGGCTGCCGCCGGTGAGTTATCTTTATCGGCGCGTCGTGGGCTCCGGAGAGACCAAGAAGACCCATTTATTTCGCGCGTGGCTTGGCGAAACACGACCAGGCTTGAGTGCAGTCCGCGGTGGCTAAAGCGAGGGTCATGCATCAAGCCTTTGTATAATGATGAGCGTTTTCCTCGTACATATTTAGATAGATTTATTATTTTTTGCAGCAAAGGAGACAGCTCAAGGGCTAAAAAAATGGATACATGAAAGTTCGCTGGCGCCCACAATTCTAATCTGCAATTTTTTTTCGTCTAATTAAGTTCATGTTCACTGTTTTGCGATATCAACATACGGTCCTTAATCGTGTGTGTGTGTGTGTGTGTGTGTGTATGTGTGTGTGTGTGTGCTGTGTGCTGTGTAGTGATTCCTAAGACAGTCTAAAGCAAGA
>NC_066509.1:5937929-5945429 GCF_024679095.1 Eriocheir sinensis | reverse complement strand
CTCCTAAGCCTCTCCTCCTCATGGCGATGCTTCGATGCTTCATGTGACGGCGACTTGGGTACATCTTAGTCCTCAATGGAGGGCGGGAACAGAGATTTTTTTATGGCCTTTGCTGTATCTGATAACTACGTGTGGTATTTAGTTGAGGCTTGACAGTGAACCATCTTAGAAGACAATATTTGACCGCCTGACGCTCCCTTCTCACACTGTGTGTTTGTTTGTTTGTTTTGAGAGAGAGAGAGAGAGAGAGAGAGAGAGAGAGAGAGAGAGAGAGAGAGAGAGAGAGAGAGAGAGAGATTGATATGTTTATTGGCCATAAGGTTTGAGAAATTGTATATACAATATAAACATTATTAATAGGAACGGTCCAGTATGCCGAAGCATTAAATAGGACCTGAAAATTATTTACATGTATTATACATTGCAAGGGACTAAGTTAGGCCACCCGAATTGTATAGTATTTCATGTTTGTACAAAAAAAATAAACAATGCATACGAATTATCAGGCATACCAGTACATTACATATACTATTATGTACAATGGACATAGTATGTTGGTGGCATACTGTTTAGGTAAAAAAAAAAATCCCAATTAATTCACAAACACATAAAAAAAAGAAAAAAATAAGGGAAAAAATTATAACATTTCGATTGTGCTAAGAATTATTTATACTTGTCATACAGCGTCTTTGATAGTTTACATTTAAAAAGAATTATATTATTACAATTTAAAAACTCAGCTGATAAATTATTCCAGATATTGGCTCCTCTTGACATGACACTCTGCTGGGCGTGAGTTGTTCTACATAACGGTACACGTAAAGTAATTCTAAATCTCTGAAAATATCATTGGTATGGTCGTAACGTTTTTTAAGACATCCGTAAGGTTTTTTTGAGTGATAAAGAGGCTGTCAATGTAGGCTTTATATGCTCCTCCCCATATAGCACAGCAGTACAAAAAGTGTGGATATATTAATGCTAGATAAATTTGTCGAATACAATTTGCGTTTAAACAGTCTCTTATTTTATATACTATGCCAGTTAGTACTGATACCTTTTATTTTATTAGATTTAGATGTTCTTTCCATTTTAACTTACTATCGATGGTGAGTCCTAGAAATTTAAATTCATGAACTTCATTTAATTCAAGATTGTTGATTTTAACTATTGTACGTATTGGTCGAGTTATTAAAGGACTGGATATCATGAAGTGAGTCTTGTTGGTATTTAAAGTTAATCTGTTGCTTATGATCCAGTTATAAACTTTATTCAATTCAGTATTTAGTGTGTGTGAAACATTTTCCAGACTCATTCCTTGGAGGAAAATAGTAGTGTCATCGGCATAAAGTTAAAATTTTAGTTTGTTGGTACAGCGAACGATGTCATTAATGTATATTAAAAATAATGCTGGGCCGAGAATTGATCCCTGAGGCATACCACATGGAGCGAAGCTGTATGGGGAGGAGACATTGTTATATACTGTATATTGCTTTCTGTTTGTGAGATAGCTCTTGAACCAGTTGCAAGCATTGTCACGAATACCGTAAGTAGATAATTTACTTAGTAATAATATAATGAGAGAGAGAGAGAGAGAGAGAGAGAGAGAGAGAGATTGCTTTAGCGCATGCCCCAAACTTTACATTCCATTTTAAAAAGTTTTCGTATATTACTGAAAATAATACGTTCCTCCTCTGTTTCACAAGACTACAATGATAACGAACGTGACTATATTCTCGGTAATACTGCAGAAAATCTTGGAATGTTGCTGTAAAGAATCTGTAAGAGAGAAATAATATATCAAGAGGAATTATAAAATCATTTTCGTATCTGATTTGACTTTTCACTTCTTTAAAAAATCGCTTTTTCTGTGTATTGTGTCCGAGAAGATGATTTTGACACTTCAATCTGCTTTTAAATGTCTGGAATGATTAAAGCAGAAACAGCGTAGTGAAAATTATGCAATGAAGGAGAGGGGAGGGAGCGAGGAATAAATAAGGCAGGTATTCTCTGAAATTAACGATGTCGTGTACAGACAGCGTTGTATTACTTTGTTTAGTTGTATTATTTCCAGGCATCGACAATTCTGGTGAAATGCGCTGAAACACACACACACACACACACACACACACACACACACATGCACCTAAAAATACAGTAACAACAACATCAACAATAATACCACCACCACCACCACCTACAACAATAACAACAACCACAGGAAGCAGTAACCAAAAAGAGCAGCTTTGTTTCCTCACTTAACGACCGAAATTGAAGAAGAAACGAATACATAGGAAAGGAAAAACAAAAGACAAACTCCCTCTTTTTGGACAGCCCAGAATGCGGCCGCCGTTTCGCCCATCACTTCGCCCTTCGGTCCGACATGCCATACACAGAACCCCTTTACAGGTCGTTCTGGAGCGTCCATCAGGCAAAAATTAACTCCTCGTTCTGCTGATATTGATTGCGCGCAGTATTGGAATGTGGAAGCGTTTGTTTAGGGCGCCGCGGGGCCGAGCGAGGGTTTACCGAGCACTCGAGGGGGTGGTCATGGAAGGGCAGCGGTGATGGACGAGGGTGCCACTTCCAGGGGACGAGAGGAACGGGAAAGGAAGGTTGATGGACCGAGGAAAGGTACGATTGGGTTTAGGAGGTGAAGCCATAACGCTGAGAGAGTTAAAGCGAGGCAAGTGAACGGAAAAGATTGAATCAGGTTAAGGAATTGAGGATATAACACTGTGTAAAATCAAGATTATTGAATGGAATTAGGTTGAGAGGAGAGACTAGAGTAGGAACGTTAAAGAAAGGTTAGTACACGTAGCAAAGGTTGAATATAGATGGAAAGGTAGAAGTTGGCTTAGAAGATAAGGTCACGTCGACATTAAAAGCTATAGAAGTGAAAGAAAGAATTGTTGTTTAATCAGGAAAGGTAGCATTAGGCTTAGGAAGAGAGAAAACTCGGTATATTCGTTTCAGGTAGTTTTAGTAGAGGTGATTTTTGTACTCCTAGTTAGTTAGGGGAGATAAGTGATATTAGAAAGGAAAGTATAAGCTGGAGATGATAGAGTTGACTAGAGGAAGGTAGGAAGGCTAATCAGAGAGAAATAATGACAAACTGAAAATAGAAATGGAAAAATCTTTAAGTAAGAAAAAATAAGGAACAAGTCAGGGATTTAGAGCATGTGGTATAAAAGGTAAGGGACGATCGGTAATGGTGTGTGTGATCCCGTCCCATTAAAACGCGGTCATACATCGTAATTACCGTCTTTCATTAACGTAGTCACTATAGGTATTCATTACGCCATGTATTTGTCGAAGTCATTATGTGTAATTGTAATTGTGTATTATACGTGGAGGTGCGTGTGAGCGAGCCTGTGTGCATGTATATTGCGGCCATCGTATATTTGTGTGTGTGTGTGTGTGTGTGTGTGTGTGTGTGTGTGTGTGTGCAAGCTTCAAACGGCGTGCATTACGTCAGAGCAGCTGTTGTTTCCAGACTAGAACTTGAAAGCAAAACAAATCCTAATTCGACTTTTTATTCACCTCGCTTTTATGAAAAGTTGCTGTCAAAATTGTTTTTTGTCGCTTTGATTCTCTCTCTCTCTCTCTCTCTCTCTCTCTCTCTCTCTCTCTCTCTCTCTCTCTCTCTCTCTCTCTCTCTCTCTCTCTCTCTCTCTCTCTCTCTCTCTCTCTCTCTCTCTCTCTCTCTCTCTCTCTCTCTCTCTCTTCCTCAAAGGTTACCAATATGAAAATAAATATTGCTTGATGAAACGTTTTTAATCATGAAAAAACATACATTTCTAGTCATTGGGAGCAAATGCATCAGGCAGTGTGTGCTCAGTAATCTTTTCTCTGAATTCCTATCGCTTTTTTCCCCCTTTCATAAACACCTTTTGCATACTGAACACCTGTCGATATAACCTGCCTCACACTCAGAAACATTTGCCTAAGAATTATATGCATGACCTGTACGATATAATCTTCTCACTAAACACGAATGACGTTGATGAATTTCTATCGTTCCTTTTCCCTTTCACCTTTTGCATACTGAGCACTTGTCTTCATAACCCTCCTCACATACAGAAACATTTACCCAAGAAACATATCACATGATCTTTGCGATATAATGTCTTCTAAGTAAACACTGATGGCGTTCAGGGCAGTGCCGACGACTACGTGATATTACAGATGTCAGTATAATAGCATATGCCATGTAGCAATAACACTAGCACATACACTAGTACCTGTTGTCACCGCCGCAGTAGTAGTAGTAGCAGTAGTAGAAGTAGTAGTAGGAGGAGGAGGAGTAAAGGAGGAGAGACTGTCAAGCTCCTACATTGCCAACCTTCTCCTGTCTTAAATTTTGCTCAACTAGTGGGCACAGACGGTGCAGGTGAAGACAGATCAGTTTCATTGTTTCGTATTATATCTCACTCACTCACTCACTATTATTACTTTCTCTTGCTCTCAATCTCAGTTGCACTCCCTCTCCCCTTTTTTTTTATTGGCGTTTAAAAGAACTTCTTCAGATTAGGCGGTGACGATATAAATCACGAAGCTCATCAATCTTTGCGAGTCCGAAGCTTCGCCAACACCATCAGCCCACTCAGTCTTTTTCTCCGTCCCCAGATCGATCCCCGAAGACTCCACCCCCTCCTCTTTTTCTTCCCTCTCTTCCGTCTACTTTTCTCCTCGTTTTCTTCATTGTCCTCTTTCTTGTTATCTTCCTTCTACTCCTCCTCCTCCTCCGACCCTTTAAGTCGCGAAAAGAACGGAAGGAGAGGAGAAAAGTCACACACGGTCTTTGTCAATCGATTGGGAGTTAATAGTGACAGTTGCCTTTAGGGAGACGAAGGAAAGGATATCTGTGTGTGTGTGTGTGAGGGGGGGAGGGGGGGCTAAGGTGTGTGTGTGTGTGTGTGTGTGTGTGTGTGTGTGTGTGTGTGTGTGTGTGTGTGTGTGTGTGTGTGCGTGTGTGTGTGTTTGAAAGAAAAAATCCTTTCACTCACGTTAAGAGCAGCATGATATATATATTTGTTTTTCGATATACTTGCTTTTTTTTATTTGTCATTTTTTCTTATTCCCTTTTAAGTCCTGTTTCATGCGCCTCTTACTTCCTACACTTCCATGTGACGGCAGTTTCTTCTTGTTCTTCTATTTTATATTAGCTTTTTTTTTTTTCATTCTTCATCCTCGCTCCCCATTTTCTCCTCAAAGGTCATTTCAGCAGAACAGTTTTTGTTGCATGGGCGATGGAATGATAAACTTTCTAAACAAGAGAAAGAAAGAAACTTTTCTTTTGTGTAATTTTGCTCCCCAAAAAAATGTCTGTGTGTGTGTGTGTGTGTGTGTGTGTGTGTGTGTGTGTGTGTGTGTATAACTCCAAAACATAAAGCTAAATAAATAGTGTTTTCAGAAATATTCTATGTGCAGTGACGACATTAAAAGCTGGTTTCGATATTTGGCTGCCGGGATCAGGACACAATCAGCGCACAGAATATGGAACGGCGCGTGGGAGTCCGTCAAAGGCTGGAAAACCCCCATTATTGCCGCCAGCATCATGTTTTATTGTTAGTGTGTATCAGTGTTGTTGTTGTTACTGTTGTAATTATTATTGTTATTACTATTACTACTTTTATTATTATTATTATTATTATTATTATTATTATCATTATTATTATTATTATTATCATTATCATTATCATTATCATTATTATTATTACCATTGGTATCAGTAGAACTATTTATCATTATTATCATTATAATTTTCATCATCATCATTTCCCTCATTTCAGCATCACAATGATTGGAGCTGTCAGCATTACTAATGATGCTGCTGTTATCAGTCGTGATGTGTTTGTTTCAACGTTTCAGAGTATTCAGCAAAACTCGCACGTATATTAAAGCCTCTGTTCATGTGACTGTTACCACCACCAACTGCATTGCCTTTGACACAGCCAGTAACGGTAATGATTTGCTTATAATGATAACGATGGTAATAATAATAATAATAATAATAATAATAATAATAATAATAATAATAATAATAATAATAATAATAATAATAATAATAATAATAATAATAATAATAATAATAATAGCAATAATAATAATAATAGCAATAATAATTATAACTGATGAAAATAATGATGGTAAAATCATGCTTCATAACAATTAGAGTTTTTGGCCATTAGTGCCAAGCAGCCGCGTGCGTCCTGCAGCATCCTCATTACTCCGGCCTTCATCCCTCCCCACAGTTATGCTTTCTCCGCCTCCATTTAATCTGAGACGGAGGGAAAAAATCTTTGGTGTGGTGAGGCCGAGCAGTAGAAAGGGAGCGGCAGGAAAGGCTAATGAGCTGACGCCGGGAAGAGAAAATGTAAGGGTGAGGATAAGGGCTGAGAGGGAACCGCCGCCGCAGTGCATCCTGATGTGTTCAAGACTAAGGCTGGAGGCTGAAGATGGGAACAGACTTAAATGTTAGGGCAAGGGAGACCACGTTATTTGATATATCACGATGTACCTAAGGATAAAGCTCAGAAGCTGGAAACTGAAGCTAAAACTAATATTCTAAATCTTAAGGCCTCAATTTCCAGTCTCAAATAAAAGCATGTACTAATACCATGACAAACGTTGTTAACTTATATTTTAGTAATACGCAAAGTAAAGGCTACTAAGGTCAACCTTAGTAAATCAGATAGAGTAAAGATTATGGATAAGTGTAATGAGCCTAGGACGCGAAACAAAGGCGTAGTAAGTCAAACAAGAGAGTAAACACGTGAGAAGCTTGATAACGGTGGAGCTGAAAGATGTGCAGAAAACGGTCACTGGATAAGGGTAGAAAAAGCAAGAGTATAGGAAAGAGTGGATGTATCAAGAGGCCAAGGTTGTGAAGGGTAAATAATGAAGGACTCAGGGCACGAGATGAAAGCAGTAAGAAACACAGAGCACGGAAAAGAATGAAAAGGTGAGGATAGAGACTCGTGGTGCAAGAATTAGATGAAAACAAGAGACAGTGTGGAAAAGGAGTTATTTGGAGAGACATTACAGTGGCAGGGAAGAGAAAATAAGGGATAAGGATACAGGAAAACGTGCATGGTTAAATAAAGGAAGAAACCAGGAGTGTGGGAGATGGATAAAGCAAGGAAAGATTAAATACGCCGGAGAAAATTAATAGATAAGGAGAAAGATTTAGCGTTAGGGAAAAAAGTGAATAAGAGAAGAATTTGAGAATGCGGGAAAATGTGGTTTAAGTAAGAGAAGAAACCAAGAGTGGGAGAAAATTGATAACGCAAGAAAAGATTAATTATACTCTAAGATAATGAATAGATAATGAGAGAGATTACAGACAAGGGAAAGAGTGAATAAGAAAAGAACTTAAATTAAGGATGCAAGAAAAGATGATTAAGTAAGTGAAGAAACCAAGTATGGAAAAACAGAAAAGATTAACTATGCTCAGAAAATAATAGATAAGTGAAAATAAGGGGTGAAGGGAAAAATGAA